>NW_027180747.1:0-35754 GCF_040956055.1 Brachionichthys hirsutus | reverse complement strand
TGCTTCCTTGTGTGCTGCATGTGGGTGTGGTTTGACGTCATCTCTGTGTGCGTGCAGCTCCGCCCAAGGTTCAGGTGTACACCTCCAGCCCAGGAAAGTACGGCAGGGAAAACATCCTGCTGTGCCATGTCAGTGGCTTCCACCCCCCCGACATCAACATCCAGGTGATGAAGAACGGGGAGGAATTCCCAGATTCCCGGCAGACTGACCTGGCCTTCATAAAGAACTGGAAATTCCATCTCGACAAGAGGGTGGCCTTCACCCCCCTGAGGGGAGAAGACTACAGCTGCAGGGTCACCCACGGTCTGGACAGGAAGGAGTACGCCTGGGGTGGGTCCGGAGAACGGGATGAGGTCCAATCAGACACAGACCAGTAACTGTAGGGTAATGGTAGAACTGTTTATGGACCAGTAACTGTAGGGTAATGGTAGAACCGTCTATGGACCAGTAACTGTAGGGTAATGGTAGAACCGTCTATGGACCAGTAACTGTAGGGTAATGGTAGAACCGTCTATGGACCAGTAACTGTAGGGTAATGGTAGAACCGTCTATGGACCAGTAACTGTAGGGTAATGGTTGAACCGTCTATGGACCAGTAACTCTAGGGTAATGGTTGAACCGTCTATGGACCAGTAACTGTAGGGTAATGGTAGAACCGTCTATGGACTAGTAACTGTAGGGTAATGGTAGAACCGTCTATGGACCAGTAACTGTAGGGTAATGGTTGAACCGTCTATGGACCAGTAACTGTAGGGTAATGGTAGAACCGTCTATGGACCAGTAACTGTAGGGTAATGGTAGAACCGTCTATGGACCAGTAACTGTAGGGTAATGGTAGAACCGTCTACGGACCAGTAACTGTAGGGTAATGGTATAATTCTTCTTCTTCTGTTTTCACAGAGCCCAACATGTGACTTCTGCACGGCGGCGAGGATTCCTCCCGTCTCCCGTCTCCCGTCTCCCGTCAACAGGATCCCGTTGACGTCGTTCCTCTATCACTGCGGAGATCAATCATTTAAAAACTAAACGTTGCTGCCGCCGCTCATTGAATCATTTTAGTCATTTTAGAATCATTGAGTCATTTTAGATTAATTGTTAGTTTGCACTGGCGGTGTAAAATCATTTTCTTTTTGTTTTTCTAATGTTACGTTGCATCAATTGTGTAATTTAATATTGGTCTTATTTTTATTTGTATTGTTAATTGTGGATGATTTATGTACGAAGGACTTTCAACGGAAACAAGCCCGCAAGGGCTTTTTTGAAATGCTCCTCTTAGACAGGATGTTTGACGTTATTTGTACTGTAATACATGCTACTGTGTGACTGTACTTGTACTCTAACATTCTATCTAATATTCATCATCATCATCATCAAGACTGCTTTATTTTGGTTATTTTGGTTTCTGGAATTTGCTTCACGAATCTGTTGTAATACAAATGATTACTTTTGTTCAGACTTTGCTGTTTGGTTTCTGCATACGATTTAAACTAATGGTAATCAGGTGGATCAATAAGGGGAGGGTGTATTTCTGTTTGGTTTGGATCTTTAAGTTGTTTGTTCATGTTTTTGAATAAATAAAAGCCGATTGGACTTTTCTTGGTGTCATATTTAAACACAAACCCCTAAAATGTTTTAGGGGTTTGTTTTTGTTTTTTTTGGGGGGGGGGGGGGGGGGGGGGGGGGTAAATAAATGTGATTAATGAATAAACAAGGAATCCTTCAGGTTAATGAAATAGTCATCAAATAACTCTACTACTACTAAATCTACTACTAGTACTACTATACTTTCTAAGACCTCCGTCTTCTGCTAATTTCAGCGCTTTGGTGGTTCAGTGGTAGAATTCTCGCCTTTAAATGGAGATAAAATCTGAATTATTCTGAGTCCGACTTGCTTCTTTCACATATCATTGATTTAATTTTTGTTACACTAAATGGTTTCATTTCCAGTAGCGCAAACATGGTCCGTCCTGTTTTACCTAGCAACAGGAGGGTGATTTAATGATTTGCTGGTCGGCAGCGATTATTTGGAGCTGCTTAAACTACTTTCGGTTTAGTTTCTCTCGGGACGGTTTCCCATCCTGCTGTATTTCTGTTATTGGGAAGAGAAGATTCGATCAAACATGAAGCTCGCTTTGTTCCTTGTTGCTCTGGCAACCGTGTATTGCTCCAAGGACCACGGTAAGAACTCTTCGATCCATTTCCGTAAGGAGTCGCCTCAAATTAATCCTTAAAAGTCGCTACCATTAAACTGCGTCACAGATCAATCAGGTCCACGCGCGTCCGTGGCCAATATGATCAATCCAAGGCAGATTAGAAGATCTTCATTTGATGAGCGAGACACGATTGACGAATATTGATCTGCTTGCTCTGGATTGATCATTTTATGAACTTGGAATTCCCCAAAAGTCATGAAGCGTTCCATGAAAATATATTCTGAAAGTCCAAACAAGGAATTTAAAGTTTAAAAAAAGCCCCGAACCAGGGCTCCTCCTTATTTATCGAACATTCTGAGATATGAGGAGTCATTTTATTGTGTTTCTACACACGCTCTAGACTAGACTCTATCCTAGTTTGGTTTTCCTGCTTCCTTGTGTGCTGCATGTGGGTGTGGTTTGACGTCATCTCTGTGTGCGTGCAGCTCCGCCCAAGGTTCAGGTGTACACCTCCAGCCCAGGAAAGTACGGCAGGGAAAACATCCTGCTGTGCCATGTCAGTGGCTTCCACCCCCCCGACATCAACATCCAGGTGATGAAGAACGGGGAGGAATTCCCAGATTCCCGGCAGACTGACCTGGCCTTCATAAAGAACTGGAAATTCCATCTCAACAAGAGGGTGGCCTTCACCCCCCTGAGGGGAGAAGACTACAGCTGCAGGGTCACCCACGGCCTGGACAGGAAGGAGTACGCCTGGGGTGGGTCCGGAGAACGGGATGAGGTCCAATCAGACACAGACCAGTAACTGTAGGGTAATGGTAGAACTGTTTATGGACCAGTAACTGTAGGGTAATGGTAGAACCGTTTATGGACCAGTAACTAGTGAAATGGTAGAACCGTTTATGGACCAGTAACTCTAGGGTATGGTAGAACCGTTTATGGACCAGTAACTAGTGAAATGGTAGAACCGTTTATGGACCAGTAACTCTAGGGTAATGGTAGAACCGTCTATGGACCAGTAACTGTAGGGTAATGGTAGAACCATTTATGGACCAGTAACTAGTGAAATGGTAGAACCGTTTATGGACCAGTGACTGTAGGGTAATGGTTGAACCGTCTATGGACCAGTAACTAGTATAACGGTAGAACCGTCTATGGACCAGTAACTGTAGGGTAATGGTTGAACCGTCTATGGACCAGTAACTGTAGGGTAATGGTAGAACCGTCTATGGACCAGTAACTGTAGGGTAATGGTTGAACCGTTTATGGACCAGTAACTGTAGGGTAATGGTAGAACCGTCTATGGACCAGTAACTGTAGGGTAATGGTAGAACCGTCTATGGACCAGTAGCTGTCGGGTAATGGTATAATTCTTCTTCTTCTGTCTTCACAGAGCCCGACATGTGACTTCTGCATGGCGGCGAGGATTCCTCCCGTCTCCCGTCGCCCGTCAACAGGATCCCGTTGACGTCGTTCCTCTATCACTACGGAGATCAATCATTTAAAAACTAAACGCTGCTGCCGCCGCTCATTGAATCAAGACTGCTTTATTTTGGTTATTTTGGTTTCTGGAATTTGCTTCACGAATCTGTTGTAATACAAATGATTACTTTTGTTCAGACTTTGCTGTTTGGTTTCTGCATACGATTTAAACTAATGGTAATCAGGTGGATCAATAAGGGGAGGGTGTATTTCTGTTTGGTTTGGATCTTTAAGTTATTTGTTCATGTTTTTGAATAAATAAAAGCCGATTGGACTTTTCTTGGTGTCATATTTAAACACAAACCCCTAAAATGTTTTAGGGGTTTGTTTTTGTTTTTTTTGGGGGGGGGGGGGGGGGGGTAAATAAATGTGATTAATGAATAAACAAGGAATCCTTCAGGTTAATGAAATAGTCATCAAATAACTCTACTACTACTAAATCTACTACTAGTACTACTATACTTTCTAAGACCTCCGTCTTCTGCTAATTTCAGCGCTTTGGTGGTTCAGTGGTAGAATTCTCGCCTTTAAATGGAGATAAAATCTGAATTATTCTGAGTCCGACTTGCTTCTTTCACATATCATTGATTTAATTTTTGTTACACTGGATGGTTTCATTTCCAGTAGTGCAAACATGGTCCGTCCTGTTTTACCTAGCAACAGGAGGGTGATTTAATGATTTGCTGGTCGGCAGCGATTATTTGGATCTGCTTAAACTACTTTCGGTTTAGTTTCTCTCGGGACGTTTCCCATCCTGCTGTATTTCTGTTATTGGGAAGAGAAGATTCGATCAAACATGAAGCTCGCTTTGTTCCTTGTTGCTCTGGCAACCGTGTATTGCTCCAAGGACCACGGTAAGAACTCTTCGATCCATTTCCGTAAGGAGTCGCCTCAAATTAATCCTTAAAAGTCGCTACCATTAAACTGCGTCACAGATCAATCAGGTCCACGCGCGTCCGTGGCCAATATGATCAATCCAAGGCAGATTAGAAGATCTTCATTTGATGAGCGAGACACGATTGACGAATATTGATCTGCTTGCTCTGGATTGATCATTTTATGAACTTGGAATTCCCCAAAAGTCATGAAGCGTTCCATGAAAATATATTCTGAAAGTCCAAACAAGGAATTTAAAGTTTAAAAAAAGCCCCGAACCAGGGCTCCTCCTTATTTATTGAACATTCTGAGATATGAGGAGTCATTTTATTGTGTTTCTACACACGCTCTAGACTAGACTCTATCCTAGTATGGCTTTCCTGCTTCCTTGTGTGCTGCATGTGGGTGTGGTTTGACGTCATCTATGTGTGCGTGCAGCTCCGCCCAAGGTTCAGGTGTACACCTCCAGCCCAGGAAAGTACGGCAGGGAAAACATCCTGCTGTGCCATGTCAGTGGCTTCCACCCCCCCGACATCAACATCCAGGTGATGAAGAACGGGGAGGAATTCCCAGATTCCCGGCAGACTGACCTGGCCTTCATAAAGAACTGGAAATTCCATCTCAACAAGAGGGTGGCCTTCACCCCCCTGAGGGGAGAAGACTACAGCTGCAGGGTCACCCACGGCCTGGACAGGAAGGAGTACGCCTGGGGTGGGTCCGGAGAACGGGATGAGGTCCAATCAGACACAGACCAGTAACTGTAGGGTAATGGTAGAACTGTTTATGGACCAGTAACTAGTGTAATGGTGCAACCGTTTATGGACCAGTAACTGTAGGGTAATGGTAGAACCGTCTATGGACCAGTAACTGTAGGGTAGTGGTAGAACCGTTTATGGACCAGTAACTGTAGGGTAATGGTAGAACCGTCTATGGACCAGTAACTGTAGGGTAATGGTATAATTCTTCTTCTTCTGTCTTCACAGAGCCCGACATGTGACTTCTGCACGGCGGCGAGGATTCCTCCCGTCTCCCGTCTCCCGTCAACAGGATCCCGTTGACGTCGTTCCTCTATCACTACGGAGATCAATCATTTAAAAACTAAACGCTGCTGCCGCCGCTCATTGAATCAAGACTGCTTTATTTTGGTTATTTTGGTTTCTGGAATTTGCTTCACGAATCTGTTGTAATACAAATGATTACTTTTGTTCAGACTTTGCTGTTTGGTTTCTGCATACGATTTAAACTAATGGTAATCAGGTGGATCAATAAGGGGAGGGTGTATTTCTGTTTGGTTTGGATCTTTAAGTTGTTTGTTCATGTTTTTGAATAAATAAAAGCCGATTGGACTTTTCTTGGTGTCATATTTAAACACAAACCCCTAAAGTGTTTTAGGGGTTTGTTTTTGTTTTTTTGGGGGGGGGGGGGTAAATAAATGTGATTAATTAATAAACAAGGAATCCTTCAGGTTAATGAAATAGTCATCAAATAAATCTACTACTACTAAATCTACTACTAGTACTACTATACTTTCTAAGACCTCCGTCTTCCGCTAACTTCGTGCATTGGTGGTTCAGTGGTAGAATTCTCGCCTGCCACGCGGGAGGCCCGGGTTCGATTCCCGGCCAATGCAACGCCCTTTTCTTAATTTCTTTGCGTCACCGTGTGTTACGACAATAAGGTGCTATTCTATAATTTATCGTAACATCTGTGCTACCCTTCGCCACTTCAGAGGGAACAGTGGAACACACACACAACAAGCGCGCACACTACTTCCTGTTTCTACGTGTTACGTCATAGTCCCGCTGAGCCAGTGAGCGAAGGGACGTTTTTTCCTTTCGGTTCTGATCGGGACAGAACTTCTGTCTCGTCTCACGCCATTGACAGAACTCTGCTTTGTCTCAGCGGGACATCATGAAGGACTTTGTCTGCGCGCTTTTCGTCGGGTTGCTGTGTCTGTCGGTTCCTATGGCGACCATAGACAGTGAGTACCGAGTCGGAGTGGGACGGTGTGTCGTGGATCTTTTCACGGGCAGGGAGGAGGACGCTCACATGACGCAGTAGATTCAAGTTTACTTTTACCCCAAACTATGTAGAAACAGCTGGAACGATAGCCGCCTATGAAAGATAAAAGAAAAGAGTCAGAATGGCGGAGTGGCCGCCATTCTGGGTTAATGTGATGAGGCGCCGTGACGTCATCCGCACTTTTACTGTTTACCTTTTGTAACAAGAGATAACATTTTGGAATGATGACAAATATTTAATAAATAGAATATATAATAATATATTTAAAGATAGTGTCATATTAAATTAACATAATTTCTGCTGTCCTTTGAACTGAATCTGCTCCAGAGCATTAAATTCATGCGTTTTGAAGACATTCTTTTAGAACCTTGTTCGGTTTGAAATGTGACCCACATTAACATTAAGGTTCAGGTGTTATTGTTGCTTTATTCCTAGCCCCGCCCAAGTTTCAGGTGTAATTGTTGCTTCATTTCTAGCCCCACCCACGGTTCAGGTGTAATTGTTGCTTCTTTTCTAGCCCCGCCCAAGGTTCAGGTGTAATTGTTGCTTCTTTTCTAGCCCCGCCCACGGTTCAGGTGTAATTGTTGCTTCTTTTCTAGCCCCGCCCAAGGTTCAGGTGTAATTATTGCTTCATTTCTAGCCCCGCCCAAGGTTCAGGTGTAATTATTGCTTCATTTCTAGCCCCGCCCAAGGTTCAGGTGTAATTATTGCTTCATTTCTAGCCCCGCCCAAGGTTCAGGTGTAATTATTGCTTCATTTCTAGCCCCGCCCAAGGTTCAGGTGTAATTGTTGCTTCCTTTCTAGCCCCGCCCAAGGTTCAGGTGTACAGCCGGCTCCCAGCCGAGTGGGAGAAGGCCAACACCTTCATCTGCCACGCGTCAGGCTTCCACCCACCAGAAATCACCATTGAGCTGCTGAGGGATGGGGAGGAGCTGCTCGGCGCCAACCAGTCGGACCTGGCCTTCGAGGAGAACTGGCACTACCACCTGACCAAGCATGTGCTGTTCTCCCCCAGCGAGGGGCAGGTGTACGCCTGCAGAGTGACCCACATGGGGAGGCCCAATACCTACGTGTTGGGTTGGTATCTGCCGCCTTTATGAACTTTATGAACAAACAAACGCTTCAGGTCTGCTGGGTTTATACATAAATATCTCATACAGCCATTGAGATAGTATATACGGTAATGGTGCAGTGGTTAGCGCTGTTGCCTCACAGGTTCCAATCGGACTTGCTGCCTTCCTGTGAGGAGTTTGCAGGTTCTCCCCGTGTCTGCGTGGGTTCTCTCTGGGTTCTCCCCATGTCTAGCGTGGAGGCCCCAGCGTGGAGGCCCCAGCGTGGGGGCCAGGCTCTCACAGCTTTTCTGTTCTTCTCCCCAGAAACTGATGTGTGACCCCCCCCCCCGTGCTGTGGACGCTATAGGTTTGTCCCACATTTAGGATGAAAGTCATTTTCCAAAGCAGTCAAAAATCCCTTCAGAGCAATAACAATGTAATAAACGATGCTGTGCTTAAACAACCAGGTAGCAGAAGACTGGAAGGCGTGTCCAGCATTCGTGGGGCTCTTCTTCTTCTTCGTCATGCAGCGCTTCGTATCAGAAATGTGGCGAATGCCTTTTAAGCCTGATTCAACGATTGATCGTGTCGTCAGCTTCAACACCTTGTGGGCTCTGCAGGATCAATGTCATCCACGGTCCAGCTCGTCTGATCTGATCAACGTCTCTGCTTTGATCCTGTCACAGACCACGGTTTGAGATTCTACACAAGTATTAATAAACACATTCGCCTCGTTATAAATCGAGTTTCGAGATATTCATCTACAGTGGTACCTCTACTTACGAATTTAATCCGTTCTGGGAGTAGCTTCGTAACGTGAAAACTTCGTAAGTAGAGACGCATTTTGAATGTAAATGCACTAATCCGTTCCAAGCCCCGCAAAAGTATTGTAACGGTTCATGTTTTAGGAGTGTTCATTATTCCTACGCTGCAGAGAGTCCGCAAAGGCATCCAGGGAGGAGGGGCGGTGTGTGTGTGTGGGTGCCGCGAGGAGGAGAACGGGAGAGCTGCGTAGCTCCCGCAGCTCTCCCGTTCTCCTCCTCCTCCTCGCGGCACCCACACACACAGAGAGTTACCCGTCGTGTGCTTATTCCAGCGTCCGACGGACGCTACATTATGATATTTTTTAAAAATATTAATCTACCTGTTAGCTGTTACTTTTTGTCCTCTTTGTTTACTGGTCCTTTGCGGTGTTTTCTGCCTCGCGTTTCTTGAAAAACTGATCCGATGACGTCTGCTTTTGCCGGCTTTTGACAATCCGTCGGAAATGTGCGAGGCAGACGTCATCATAATGAGCAATAGCCCAACTTGTCAACACTTTTTCCGGGTGACACGAGGGGGACACGAATAGCGTGCTGGGATACACGCATACGCAACGGGTTGCCAGGCAGATTTTAGGCGATAGCCAATGGCAGAGCAGCTACGAGCAGCTATTTTTGACTTCTTAGCCTGAAACGCCTTCGTAACGAGAGGCAATATTTTCCCATTCAGATACTTCGTAACCTGAAACTTTCGGATGTAGGGACATTCGTAAGCTGAGGTACTACTGTATATTAAATTTCCTTGTGTAGTTACTGATCAAAATGAAGCTGTTGTTATTCTATCAAATTTGAATTCTGAACAACCAGAATCAAACTTGAACCTCATTTTATTTTTGCATCATCGTATTTGAGAAGTTTGCCTCGCCGGCGTTGGTTTGTCTGTCCGTCTCTTAGCAACATAACTCGAAACGTAAAGGACAAAATGTTGGGAATGTTACCAGGTGATGATCCAGAAGAGATCCTGGATTCTGGATCACTTTGACATTTTTATTAACATTGTAACGGAGCTTCAAAATGTGTTCGATTATTGAACAATGTTTATTGAATTTGACAGTCATTTGTGTCTACAAATGTGTGTGCGTGTAACAGCATCCTTCAGCTAAAATACGCAGGTAGATGCAGCAATGTGTCATAAGTAATATGCAAATGTACCAGTGATTTAAAATGAAATGAAATTAAACGTTGGGAAATACATTTGGTGTAGTCGTCTCTCGTTTATTGCGGGTGTTACGTTCCAGGATAGGTGAAAACCCGCGAAGTAGCAACACCATTTTACAGCGTGAATGATTTGACAAAGAGCCTTCCGGGTTGCCGTCCAGCCCTGCCTCTTTCATGAACCGGAAGTTCTTCCTGCGTGCAGAGCGCAGGTCGCGTGCGTGTCGGCGTCAAACATGGCTGCGATAGGAGTTCATTTCGGCTACACAAGCGCCTGTGTAGCGATATTTCGGGTGAGTCGTGGCCCGTTGTTGTCAGAATCAGTTTGCTGTCAGGGAGGGTTCACAGACTAGAAGTCTCCTCGGCGAAGTCGCGCGACTTGTAACAGGAATGACCGTAATAGATGCTAGCCACGGCGCTGGGCTAGCTACGGCGCTATGCTAGCTACGGCGCCGGGTTAGCTACGGCGCTGGGTTAGCTACGGCGCTATGCTAGCTACGGCGCCGGGTTAGCTACGGCGCTGGGCTAGCTACGGCGCTATGCTAGCTACGGCGCCGGGTTAGCTACGGCGCTGGGTTAGCTACGGCGCTATGCTAGCTACGGCGCCGGGTTAGCTACGGCGCTATGTTAGCCACGGCGCTGGGCTAGCTACGGCTCTGTGCTCGCTACGGCGCTATGCTAGCCACGGCGCCATTCTAAAGAAGATGGAACGTCCCGTTTTGTCTGATAGGAAGTGATTAACAGGTTTAGATCCTCTAGTCAGAGTACACGGTGTTTAATTAACCCCTTATCTCCTGGGTGCCACTCGGCTAGCATGCTTGAAGCCGGAGACATCCCCAGACCTCACCTTGCTCTGTCATATAAATGATCCTATTACAACTGTAACTGTGTGTGTGTGTGTGTGTGTGTGTGTGTGTTTGTCCAGGATGGGCAGGCTGGTGTGGTAGCTAACGATGCAGGAGACAGAGTAACTCCTGCTGTGGTGTCCTACAGAGACACGGAGCAGGTAGGAAACGCACTGATCACCTCGGCTCTCCTCTGGAGCGATTCGCAAAGACGCACCCAAAATGGGTCCGAAGCAGTTCAGAGGACATCATTTCAGGATTGCATTGACGTTGTGTGGGATGGCTAGAACGTGTCGGAGTTGACCTCTGACGTGTGGCTGATGGTTTATGATCTCCCAGCCTGTTTACAGACTGAGCTTTTTTTTTTTTTTTCTTTGCAGATCGTAGGCATTGCAGCAAAGCAAGGTCGGGTCCGGAACTCGGCCAACACGGTCATCAAAGTGAAACAAGTGCTGGGCAGGAGGTAATTGTGCCCGTCTACTGCCACTGGACGGTCCTGAACCAGGACGGGGGCAGTTAAGCTGGTCTTCCAGTCTGAACTGAGGCTGGAGCCCTTTTCCTAGTCTGGATAGGAAAAATACTCGTAAAGAGAGCTGATGGACGGATATTTATTCTGTGATTGTTTTTCTAGCTTCGATGATCCGGAGACACAAACCCACAAAACGCAGACAAAGTGTCGGGTAAGTGTAGCGTTCCTGTTGTGTGTGTGTGTGTGTGTGTGTGTGTGTGTGTGTGTGTGTGTGCGTGCGCCGCGTAAAGCCCCCTGTGCAGCGCGCGCTGTGTTTCTATCGGCTGCGTGCAGTCAGAGGAGGCGTGGCTTGTGTGTCTGTTCGGGTTCTCTGGTGGAGGTAATCACAAAGAGCTAAAAACTCTAAAGCCTCTCGGATGAGGGGAGAAACGTCTTCTTCCGAACTTGGGAGCGGTGCGCTTGATGCTCGGTCTCTGCTCTTTGTGATGCGCGTCTTATTCGCGTGCCGCCGTAATGGCGCGTTGAAGCCACGTAAACGGCTGCGCCGTGTTCAGGTGGTGAACCGCGAGGACAAGCCGTATTACGAGATCGCGGCAGGAGACCAGCCCCGGTTTGTTGCGCCAGAGGACACCGCGAAGCTCATCTTCCAGAAAATGAAAGGTGCATCATGGGACACACACTCAACTCGCTCACGCAGTCGATGCTCGGCGTGATCCGACCGGGACGTCCCTCGTTAATGCCGCGTTTCTGTCTCCACAGAGACGGCGCAGTCCGCCGTCGGCGGCGACGTCACGGAGGCCGTCATTACTGTCCCCTTTGAGTTTGCTCACGCTCAGAAGCGTGCCCTGAGGTGGGCCGCGCCGCCGCCACCGCCGAGAACTCGCCACGTCTTCTACGTGTTTTTCATAACGGCTTGTGGGCGGGGCTTCTCAGGGGGGCGGCCGAGGCAGCGGGCTTCCACGTGCTGAGGCTGATCCATGAGCCTGCCGCTGCGGTTCTGGCCTACAACATCGGGCAGGACTGCTCCTCCGGGAGGAGGTGGGGTCGACGCCGCTGCGTCCTGATTGGCTTGTATTTGTAAAACGGCACCGATTGGTCGTTGGCAGGGACCTGACGCTGGAATGTGGTCTTCCCTGGTCCGGTTCTGTGCCTTCGCAGTCATGTCCTGGTCTACAAGCTGGGGGGGACGTCCCTCAGCGTGACGGCGCTGCAGGTCAACGGCGGAATATTCCGTGTCCTCAACACCCTCACGGACCACGGCATCGGCGGGGAGAGCTTCACCCGGGCCCTGGCCCAGCACCTCGCCGCCGAGTTCAAGCGGTACGCCGGGTCCTATCTGCTCCGTGGGAGGGGGGGCGAAGTACTCTAACCGTGTATTCGGTGTGGGTTTTCACAGTGAAGTACTCTAACCGTGTATTCGGTGTGGGTTTTCACAGTGAAGTACTCTAACCGTGTATTCGGTGTGGGTTTTCACAGTGAAGTACTCTAACCGTGTATTCGGTGTGGGTTTTGACGGTGAAGTACTCTAACCGTGTATTCGGTGTGGGTTTTCACAGTGAAGTACTCTAACCGTGTATTCAGTGTGGGTTTTCACAGTGAAGTACGCTAACCGTGTATTCGGTGTGGGTTTTGACGCTGAAGTACTCTAACTGTGTATCCGGTGTGGGTTTTGACGGTGAAGTACTCTAACCGTGTATTCGCTGTGGGTTTTGACGGTGAAGTACTCTAACCGTGTATCCGGTGTGGGTTTTGACGCTGAAATACTCGAACACCGTTGGACTTTCTAAGCTGCTCGGCTCCAGATGTTGCTCGCCGGAGGACAGGAGGACGGGAGGACGGCGTCTCACTTTGTCTCGGTGTCTCTGCAGGACGTTTAAGCACGACGTGAGCAGCAACGCTCGGGCCATGCTGAAGCTCATGAACGGCGCCGACATGTCCAAACACTCGCTGTCCTCGCTGGGATCGGCCAACTGCTTCGTCGACTCGCTGCACGACGGCATGGACCTGGAATGCAACGTCTCCAGGTACGCCGTCGGGACGTCTCATCTATTAAAATCAGCTGCTAGCGGTTAGCGGCTAACCGGAGAACGAGGGCCCGGTCCAGAGCCGGTCTCCCTGAACGCGTCTCCGGATGAACTCCGTCCCCCCCGTGAGTGAATCTGACTCGGCTTGACTTCCCTCAGAGCTCGCTTTGAGCTGCTCTGCTCCTCGCTCTTCAACCGAAGCATCCAGCCAATCAGAGCCCTGCTGGAGGAGTCGGGACTCTCGCCCGGCGACATTAACAAGGTGACGGAACCGAGTTCTGCTTCGTCTCGTGGACGATAGTGTGCGTTTACGGTAACAAAAGCTTTGCCCTCGTCTCTGATGTCCTTCAGGTGGTTCTTTGCGGCGGCTCCGCCCGGATCCCTCGGCTCCAGCAGATGATCCGGGACATCTTTCCGGACGTGGAGCTCCTTTGCTCGGCGCCCCCTGATGAGGTCATCGCCGTGGGGGCAGCCCTGCAAGCGGGTTTACTGGTTGGCAGAGAAGGCCTTTCTCCCGAGGAGGAGTCGGTCACGGTGGACGTTTCTGCTGTTGACATCCTAGTGAAGGTAAAGTAGCCCCCCCCCCCCCCCCGGTGTAGATCCAGTTAGGAGGGGGGGGGGGGTCTGTGCTCTCTGAGTGCTTCTCTCATGATTTGCATCTGTTTTTTCTTTCTTTCTTTCAGGAGGTGGATGAATCCAGAACCGAGGCGTTCACTGTTCTGCTCCCATCCGGCACCCCCCTACCTGCTCGCAGGCATCACGTCCTGAGCGGGGGGGGCGATCTGTCCTCCCTTCGTCTGGAGATTTACCAGAGGGTTGAGACGGAGCAGCCGGTGAAACTGGCGCAGGTAGATTCACGCTTGGATGTAAACTGGACGAGTCATCAAAGGAGGATCGATCCATCATTGATCCTCGTTTTCTTTCTGCGTCGTTCGTAGATCATCTTGAGAGATTTGCCGCCCAGAGAGGAGAATCACGACGTCGACACCGTAGTGACCATGAAAAGGTACCGTCCGGCCGCGGCGCGTTCCGTGTGCGTCACTAATGGCTTGTGTCCGTCGCAGGGACGGAACCGTTCACATTTCCTGTCTGGACCAGAGCACCGGGAGACCCGAGGTCGTCACCGTGGCTGCCGCATCGTGAACCCCCCCCCCCCTTGCCCCGTCCGGACATCAACACGCCGTCTGTTTTAGTTTGCTCATTGAATAAACGCAGTTCCAGTCTCTGTCGTTGTTGGACTCATTCAGAGTAATGACCTCCAGAATGCTCGAGTCTCGATGGAGGAAGAGCTTTTTTAACACATTAAAATAAGGAAGACGCCTAAAAGTGGATAAAAAAATAATGAAACTTCTCTCTCAACCTCGTCAACGACAGAAGTTGGGTTTCTCTTCCCGAGGCCGTGATGGCGATGTCTGTCCTTTCCTCGTCTCTGCCTGCTGGGACACGGATGGACGTCCTGCATTTGTTTTACCATTTTACTTTCTAATTTAATCATTGTAATAAGTCGGGATGTGCTGCTGAATCCTTGACACGGGACCCCCCAAATATTTGTATCCAGACGTGTATCCGGATTACACGTGGATGATTTATGTACGAAGGACTTTCAACAGAAACAAGACCGCAAGGGCTTTTTTGAAATGCTCCTCTTAGACAGGATGTTTGACTTTATTCGTACTGTAATACATTCTGCTGTGTGACTGTACTTGTACTCTAACATTCTATCTAATAAATATATTCATCATCATCATCACTCTGAAACTTTAATGGGATCTAACAGAGTTTCATTCATCCGTGATCCGTCAGAAACAGAAGCTCCTTGACGGAGGTAACAACATTGATCGATAAATAAAGTTATCTTTATTCCGTTCAAACAGGCCTGGATGTAACAGCGTGGAGGGGGGCGTGTCTCTCGCGCGCAGGAGAAGCGGAAACGGGACTTTCAGGGAAAATGCGCACGAAGGAAGGGGGGAGGCGGTGACGTCACCGTCGTAGAAGCAAGATGGCGGCAGTAGAGCAGCAGCAGCCGCCGCCGCCGCCGCGGGGAGAGCTGAGAGACTTCGTCGTGGATTTCTTCCGAACGGAAGTCGGCAGCGACCTGAAGTCTCTGAAGCTCGTTGGCGCGCTGCTGGACAGACTGACGGAGGACACCGACGTCCTGGAGACACAGGTGACGTACCCAGGCTGTTTGCGCCGCGCTGACGTCATGACGTTAACGGACGCGTCACCCAGCGTCACCCTTCGCTGTCGCTCTGCTTCCCAGGCGCTGACGGCGTCCAGGCCTCCCGGAGTCGCTGCGGCTCTGTCTGCGGCCGAGGAGGCGACGGGCCGCCTGGGGGCGCTGCTACAGAGGGAGAGACGCGTCTCCTGTCTGCTGGACCAGGTGGACATGCTGCAAAGTGTCCCCTCGATGTCCCCCTTGATGTCCCCCCTGACGCACGATCTTTGTCGACGCTCGTCTTTCAGCACCTGCGGGGGGCTCGGCCTTGGATGGATGATCTGGGCCAGATGTTCAACCACATTGATACGATAGAGCGGCACAGCCGGTACCTCCGGTGCCTCCAGCGTGTAGAGGAGCTCAGGTACGGGACGGGGGGACGGGGGGACAGGGGGGGGGACAGACAGGCTGAGTCTTTGGTGTCTCCACAGTGCTGCGGTCCAGCAGTGTCTCATGACCAGCAGCGTGTGGGAGGCCATCGGGGCCATCGACAACATGGCCGCCCTGCACACAGGCCTGAAGCATTCTGGGTGTTCCCACCTCCAGGACTTCCTCCGAGAGACGCTTCACTTCTGGCACAAGATCGTCAAAGACCGACTGACCAGGTATTCCCGTTTAATGATCGTCCTCCGTCTGCTGTCGGATCTAACCCCCCCCCCCCCCCTCGATTGTTTCGTAGTGATTTTGAGAAGGTTCTGGTGCAGCTTCATTGGCCGGTCGTCGCCCCCCCGACTCAGTCGCTGACGCCCACCGCCGGCTACCAGGAGACCAGCAGCCAGCTGGAGCTGCTGGTCTCGCAGCTGCTCGCCCTGCAAGCCTCGTATCCTTCTGCTGCTAGCGCCTCGGGGTTACGTAGCGCCTCGGGGTTACGTAGCGCCTCGGGGTTACGTAGCGCCTCGGGGTTACGTAGCGGGTTGGGGTTACGTAGCGCCTCGGGGTTACGTAGCGCCGCCATCGTTGCTGCTCCCGCCTCGGGGTTACGTAGCGCCTCGGGGTTACGTAGCGCCGCCATTATTGCTGCTGACCCTGTGTACACGTGTGTGTACTGTATACTATATAAATATACATGCATACGGCATCATTTAGACTCCAGATTTCTGTAGGTTTAGGACGTGTTTGGCGTCTTTTGCTTCAGTCCCGTGTTTCTTTAACTTCCCCTGGTAGTGATGACGCCTTATCTCAGAGGGCGTCGGCGTCTTCCTCCCCCACCCGGACGCTTTCTTCCTGCCCCGCGCCTGTGACCCGGTCTCCTCCTCTCTGCCTTCCCGTCCAGGTCATGATTCAGCCCCTCGGCAAGAGGTTTAGGTACCACTTCTATGGGAGTCGACAGACCAACTCCCCCAGCAAGGTGTCACACGCACGCACACACACACACACACACACACACACACACACTCTGTGGAACCGTTGGTGTTGGACTCGGGCGAGGACTCATCCCCTGTGTCTGTGCGTCCCCCCCCCCCCCCCCCCAGCCTGAATGGTATCTCACGCAGGTCCTGATGTGGATCGGAAACAGCACAGCCTTCATGGAAGAGAAGATCCAGCCTGTCCTGGACAGAACTGGGACCGCCATCAGCGCCAGGGTAGACCTTTCTCCACGCCGCAGTCCCTTCTCCCTAAATCCAGCTCAGTTTGACGTGTCCTCGTCCCAAAAGCCCTGGTTTCCTGTCCTCGTTTGAAGCTCGGCTTCAAAGCTAACCGCAGGATTTTATGATATTTTATTAGCAGTAACAGCTTTATGCACGCGTAGGTGGAGCTGTGTCGAGGCCTGCTGTCCCTCGTCCAAGAGAAGGTGTCCAGCGATGCGTCCCGCCTGCTCTATGACGACGTGCTCTTCTGCCACCTGGTGGAAGAGGTGCTGCACTTTGAGAAGGACTTGCGAGGCAGCCACTCCTACCCGGCGGGGCTGCCTGGGGTGCTTCACCTCCTGCTGGAGGACGCCGTCCTTCAGAAGTGGCTCACCGTAGAGAAGAAGAGTGAGTTGTCACGAGGGGGGGGGGGGCTGTGAATGTCCGTCCGTGTCTCCAGCAGTCAATTCAGCGTGACGTCATTGGATGAAGCCAGTTTCCTGTTTTCATTTTTTTTACATTGCGCAGAACTCTGCTCGCAGCGGAGGATTGCTAGTGCTAGCAGGCTGGCTAGCGCACCTGCAGCTAGCAGCAATAACAGCTAGCCGCTGTGTGTCTGCAGTGGCGGTGGAGAAGATGGACGCCATGCTGTCCACCGAGGGAGCGTGGAGCTCCCAGTACAAAGACATCAGCGACATGGACGAGCTGAAGGCTCCAGATTGTGCTGAGACTTTCATGACTCTGCTGCAGGTCATCACAGGTAAGACGTGTCCAACTTCAATAACTGTCATGTTTCACAGCGCGGGACGGGTCCGCCGGGATGTCTCTGGCCAGACGTTAGCAACAAGACAGGATGTCTCTGGCCAGACGTTAGCAACAAGACAGGATGTCTCTGGCTAGACGTTAGCAACAAGACAGGATGTCTCTGGCTAGACGTTAGCAACAAGACAGGATGTCTCTGGTCAGACGTTAGCATCAAGACAGGATGTCTCTGGTCAGACGTTAGCATCAAGACAGGATGTCTCTGGTCAGACGTTAGCAACAAGACAGGATGTCTCTGGTCAGACGTTAGCAACAAGACAGGATGTCTCTGGTCAGACGTTAGCAACAAGACGGGATGTCTCTGGTCAGACGTTAGCAACAAGACAGGATGTCTCTGGTCAGACGTTAGCGTCAAGACAGGATGTCTCTGGTTAGACGTTAGCAGCGAGACAGGATGTCTCTGGTCAGACGTTAGCAGCGAGACAGGATGTCTCTAACCAGCATGTGAGCTGAACTCTCGTGGCTGAGCTGCAGGGCAAACCTTAAATCGTACTTTCCATTGATTGATCGAGTCCTGCCAATGATCTTTGTCTACGCAGAGCGGTACAGGGCGTTACCCAGTCCTTCTGCACAGCTCAAGTTTCTGGGGCTGCAGAGGGAGTTGGTGGACGACTTCCGCATACGACTCACCCAGGTAACCATCGCCATAGCAACTGTCATTGAGGAGGGAAACCAATGAAGGAAAGACTGAGCTTTGCTTCTACCTCTCCTTGTTACCGTTCTGTTGACAACCTCCAAATACGGGGGGGGGGGTCGTCGATTTACGGCTTTTGTCGTAAGTCGGCCATGTTAAATTACCCCAAGTATATAATGCTGAGTCGTGATTCTGTAAATGAGTCGGTATATTATGCTGAGTCGTGATTCTGTAAATGAGTCGGTATATTATGCTGTACAGATTGGATGTGCAGGTGCATTCCAGTGGAGGAACTCAGAATCTCTAAAATGTTAAACAGGTTCATCTCAGACAATTAGAATTGTTTATTTATTTATTTTTTTGTCTGAATTTAATTCAGCGAAACGTTCCTTTACATCCTGCTGGAGCAGAAAACGACAAACGACTGCTGGGGAGTAAATGGGGAGTAAATGAATGAATGAATGAGGATGAGGAGGATGATATTGCTGCCGTTGCTGTTCCAGGTGATGAAGGAGGAGTCTCGCTGCCCACTGGGGGCCCGCTATTGTGCCATTCTCAATGCCATTAACTACATTTGCACCGTCCTCGGAGACTGGGGCGACAACGTGGTGCGTACGGTCGATCGGATCGTTGCCGGAGGCGCGTCGACCTCCTCGGTCGCTCGGACCACGTGTTCATTGGTTCTTGTCTCGTCGCTCCAGTTCTTCCTACAGCTGCAGCAGGCAGCCATCGCCCTCGGCGAAGATCTCATATTGGGAGGCCTGGGGGCGACGGACATTGGGCGTTTGGCTTCTCTGGAGGGCTCTCTGTTTGAAGGCCTGCTGGCTTTGCTGGATCGACTTAAAGGGGACATGATGGGAAGGATGCTGGAGTGGACCATGAGGGACGTAGCGGAGAGAGCCAAACCGTATTGCCAGGACAGGTGAGACGGACGGGAGACGGATACGGACTCCCATCCGTGAGAATCCTCCATTGCGCGGAACAGACCGGGATGGTGTCGTACTTCGGGGATTCGTTGAGGCTTCGTCTTTCTTTCACAAGGTGGCTGTCCCTCCAGCCCCAGCACGAGCAGTCCATCATGTCCCTGTCCACTTCAGCGTGCCCCATGATGCTGTGTGTGAGGGACCGCCTGCTGAACCTTCATCAGGTCCTGAGTTCTGCTCTGTTCCAGGCGGCCTGGCAGGGTCTGGCTGAAAGGCTGGATCGGTTTCTGTACCAGGAAGTAAGTGATCGGACCCAGTGGTGTTTTAAACGGACGCCTTGAGTACAATCAAACCAGCAGAGAATAGCACGACGATGTCATCATCATCATCATCATCATCATCTTGTTCTAGCATTTCAAATATCAGCTGGGGAGGGAGGGCTAATGGACAGATGAACGGATAAAAGGAGGCGCGAGGAGATCAGCTCCTGATAAGGAGCAGGAAGGCCGATGAAGAAACAATCCGTTGATTAATCCATTATACAAAAATGTCAACAATTCTAATAATCGATGAGTCATTTAAGACATTTATTATTATTTATTAAAGTTTCGTTTTAAATGAGGCGTCTTTTAGGACCTCAGATGAAGCGGCTGGACTCAAACTGGAACCGAAGCCAGTGTCATTACCTCAAAGACCTAGCGTCGTGAACTGTCTTATACTTTTATCAATCAGCATGTAAAAGCTGCCTCCGAGTAGCCGAGCCGTGAGTCTCGCTCGCCGTGCACGTCTGACGCCGACGCTGAACGTGTTCCCGTCTCTCTCAGGTGATCCTGTCCAATCACTTCAGTGACGGCGGCGCGGCGCAGCTGCAGTTTGATATGAGCAGGAACCTGTTTCCTCTGTTTGGTCACTACTGCAAGAGGCCCGAGAACTTCTTCAAACAGTAAGTGCGAGAGTCACGGACGCGCGGCCAGGCTCGCGCTCTCCCCGGCAGCTAGGCGTGCGTCTCTTGGTGTCTTGCTGCGTCTCCCCGTCTTTCTGACTTTTGTCTGTCCGTCCCGCAGCGTGAAGGAGGCCTGCATCGTCCTGTGTCTCAAAGTGGGTTCTGCTATTCTGCTGAAGGACCTGCTTAGAGAGTCGGAGGAGAGCCGGGAGGAGGCGGGCGCCGGCCACCCCCCGCCGGAGGCTGCGCTGCGTGAGTTGGGGGTGTTCTGCTTGTCCCCCAGGGACGTGTTGATCCTCCTCAGCCTCAGGGCCTCCTGGCCCGGCCGGTGAGCCTGCAGGCAGGAGGGTTGTGGCTACATTTTAGTATTTAATTTTGGTTATTAGCTATATTCTTATTTGTAATCCAGACGGGGGAACATTTAACAAGTTGATACTTCTATGTATGTATTATTGCTTTGGAGTCCTACTTAATGATACCACAACAATGTATTAATGAAGTATTGAACTTTGCCTAAGGACAAAGCCTATTACATTATTACTGTCTATTACAGTATGTAATAAAGCCTGTCATCGCTCAGCAAGCCTTCAGTTTGTGTTTTTAGTCTGTCTTCAGGTGGGATAAAGTTTTTCTTCGTCAGAAACAAGTTTTGCAAAACAAAATGCAAAGAAGCTATTTGATGAGCATTTTGAAAGTTGAAATGCAAATTATTTTCTCATGTTCAAAAGGGATTTCGTTGTTTGTATTGTGTTATGCAATTACATGTGAATAGTGTATATTGTGTAATTTAATGTATGCTGTGTACTAGTACTAACTCCGGTGTATTTATGCATACCTGTCCTTACAAAATAAAAAATAATCGTACACCATACATTTTTTTTCAAATGCGATTATTTATGTACATAGTTGGACATTATTCATTATGATAGTTTAACATTTGATATTTTACACTCGTTACATTCTTCTATACACACTTAATAAATTCTGTAAACAAGTGTTTCTTTAACTACTACTGTGCTCTCTGTCGTATGCTGCTGTTGCTTTCTTTGCTGAAACGAGCATATCTTTCGATGGGGCGAGGTCACAGCATTTGCCAGTATAGTTCATCTTTACTTGCAAATATGCAACAAGCGTATCTTCCGCCGTGCTCTTTCTGTACTCGCTGTTGATTTTTCTCACGAGTGAGAACACCCTCTCGCTATCTGCGTTGCTATGTGGGAGGCACAGCAAAATGGAAAAGAGCTTCCACACTGCAGGAAATCTCTGCACTCCCAGTGACGTGGTCTGCTTTAGAACTCCTGTCCAGTAGCTGTCCGTTCGCATGCCTTCCAGGGTATTCGATTTGGGCATAAGCTGCAGATCATCCCATTCCTCTCTCAATTGATCAAAATCAACATCACATTCAAAGTGTTCCGCCAGCCTAATAACGTGGGCATAATCCAATGAATCGGTCCTTTTTGGATCCAGCACTACTAAATCCTGTCTAAATCACTACTAAAAGTTAAATTCCATTTAACTTACGGCGTTTTAATTCAGGTTCGGACATCGCAACTTGATTGTTTCCAAAAAAAAGTTTAAAACCACGTTGTACTGGGCTTCCGCTCTGTTCACATGTGATCGGAAATTATGCGGTGGCTGCCGGGAATTACCAAGGCGGCACACGCATGCGCACAGTAGCAATAATAATAATAATAATAATAATAATAAGTCGTTATTACGCTCTCTTGACAACAATACAGACTCCGCTGGTAGTTAATTAAATTTCTGCAATGCGCTCGTCACGTCTCCATCCCATTTCCCAGAATGCTTTACGCCTCCGCAACTACGGTAGCCTCAGTAGCTCCAAATACATAACAGGCGGCGGCGGTAACGCCCCTCAACGCGATTTGAAAGTAGAAGAAGAAGTAGAAGAAGAAGAGGGGGAGGGGCTTGGAAGTGTGGGTGCTCGGTGGCTGCTCCCAGATCTCCACGCGTGGAAGTTTGGCTTTCATCATGTCGGCCAGGAATCCAGGCATGAAGCTCGGTGAGGGAAATGAGCTGGAGGCCGAGTTCGGTCCGTGTTTAAATGGCGTCTGTGTAAAGCGCTTCAGAGAAAGCGCGTGGGCGACGTCTGACGTCATCGCCTGCGTTCCGTGACGTTGCGCCGCGCGAGTTGTTATGAACAGGGGCCGTCCAGGTTCGACCTTTGGCTTGAAGCTAGCTGTGTGTTAGCCGCCGCTGCTAGAACCAACAACATGCCGCACCAAGCAGAAACAACACTTAACTATTAAACGTGACGTAAACTGAGGGTCTGGCTCTCAGTCGTCGGTTCGAAAGCAAACTACGTCGCTGTTGAAAAACACCGTGAAAGTTGACAGCCCGAAACGAAGCGGGTCATCCGGTCGGGTTAATGCTTTCATGGCAGACGTGAGGAAACGCGTCACGTGGTGCAGGAGTGAGTCAGTGTTCTCCAGGGTTCTCCTGGGAACACGGAGTAAGATTTAAACTGGCTGATATTCACGTTTAACGCCCTGCTTGCGTCCTGGGGGGGAGAGAACACCTCAACCTGCAACCCTCACATATAACAAGAAGCTGCGGCGCCATCTAGCGGCAGCATCTGGAAGTCAAAACTAAATGTTGCTCGCAGGTTTGCCGCTATCTGAACGAAACAGGCCTAAAAATTCACCTTTCAGGGGGGCAGAAACGGAGATAATCATCACGACTCTCTCCGGATCAATCCCCCTTTTTGTCCACCTGCGTTGTACATATTATGTGACTTTTTAATTGTTATTTTGCATCTGTGGAGTAATTAATTTTTATTTTATTGGTATTATTAAATGTCGATGATTTATGTACGAAGGACTTTCAACGGAAACAACATTTTGAAATGCTCCTCTCAGACAGGATGTTTGACTTTATTTGTACTGTAATACATGCTACTGTGTGACTGTACTTGTACTCTAACATTCTATCTAATAAATATATTCATCTCGGAACACTCGCGTGTCGAGGTATATTCCTGTACTTGCATTAACTGATTTGCATGGATTAAAGTACATCCGGAAGCTTTCGTATACATTTTGAATACACAGCGTTTTTTCTTCTTTCTGTGTTCCGTTGCGGCGGCGTCAGACCTGGAGTGGGTGTCGAAGGTGCGAGTGAACACGCAGGCGGTCCTGAGGAGAGCCAAGCAAATCCAAGGACACAAGATCCCAAAGAAGCAGTGGCAGGTGAGACGCTTCGCTCTGAAAGGTGTCCCTTGCATGCTCGTGAGCTCCAGATGTGCACGTTTGATCCTGCTCAGAACATCTGCACTGACCGGTGGGGGGGGGGGTGTCTGTGTTCGTCCTGCAGGCCGCCTGGCTGCTGAAGGCCGTCGCATGCATCGACCTGACGACGCTGGCTGGGGATGACACTGCATCCAACGTGCACCGACTGTGTCTGAAAGCCATCCAACCGGTCCGACCGGACCTGCTGAAGAACATGGACATGCAGGACAAAGGTCTGCTGCTGCCGGCACGCGTCAGCTCTGGTCAGACGCGGTCGGCGCCGAGGCCCGGAGCCCCCCCCCCCCCCCCCCCCCCCGTCGTTATTGATGATCGAACGAGGCCTGTAGGATCTGCAGAATGAATGAAGGCAGTTGTAGCTGCTTTATGTAGTAATCAGGATCATAGATTACATTGTACAAAGTAGCTAATGATAATAATAATGCATTTTATTTAAAGGTCTCTTTAAAGACTCCTCCAGGTCTAAATAAAAGGCCAGAGCAGCCAGAGGTGAGGTGGGACTGTAGCCATGGCGACAGGGTTAGGACAGCCGGGGCCGGAGGTCGTGTGTCGCCGTTCTCTCTGAAGGTCGAGCAATCAGGAAATAAACAAAAAGTTAATCCGAGCCAGGTCTAACCCCCCCCACTCCCCCTCCCCTCCCCCCCTCCCAATAAAAGCACCAAGGTGTTGAAAGATCAGACGCAGTGACATTAAACATGGACTTCCTGTCCCGGTCCGTCTCCGCCAGCAGGTGTCTGTGCTTCGGTTGGTGGAGCTCAGCCGTGATGCTGGGTGGGGGGGGGGGGGGGGGTTCAGCCTGCAGGTGGCGCCCCCCCCCCCCCCCAGCTATCGGTCTGCTCTCTGTGCAGGAGTGACCACCGCAGCCGTGTGCGTGTACCCGGCTCGCGTGGCCGATGCCGTGGCTTCGCTCCGAGCCGCCGGCTCCAGCCTGCTCGTAGCCTCAGGTGAGTCGCCTGAACCCGGGTCCTGTGATGTCATACGGGGGGGGGGGGGGGGGGTGTGGGTGTTGAACTTCAGCGTGTTCCGCCTCCTCCCCCCCACAGTGGCCACCGGTTTCCCAGCGGGACAGACGCCGCTGGAGACCCGCCTGCAGGAAGTGCGCCTGGCAGTGGCCGACGGCGCCGGCGAGATCGACGTCGTGATCAACAGGACGCTGGCCCTGACCGGGCGGTGGGAAGGTGAGGACGGGTCCTCCGCCCGGCGGGACGGGGTGTCCACCAGAACCCCAGCGGACGCTTTGATGTCTTTGCAGCTCAAAAGCAGAAACCGATTCCTCTGATGATGATGTGAATAAAGCGTTTCCGTTATTCTCTGCAGCCATGTATGAGGAGATTCGCCAGTTTCGGGAGGCCTGCGGCGACGCCCACATGAAGACGATCTTGGCGGTCGGCGAGCTGGACACCTTCACCAACGTCTACAAAGCCAGTCTCGTTGCCATGATGGCCGGTCAGTCTGGGTTCCAGCGGGCCGGTCAAATCCCAGTTTAGGGAACCATTCACACTCTTTTTAGTGGGGGGGGGGGCAGATGCTGCTTGGGACTCACCTTTGATTCAGTTCAGTTTATTTTGTCCTTCAGGCAAAAAAGTGAATACACCAAACATCTCGAGTCGCTTTGGGGGGGACGGTTGTCTTTGCTCGGCCCCCGCCTGTTCCTGAATTCTCACATGATTTTCCTGAGGTTGGACTTCAAACCTCTGAAATGGTGCTTTTAGTGCCAGAATCGAGCAGGCTGCTAGCAGGCTGCTGCTAACAGGCTGCTGCTAACAGGCTGCTGCCATTAGCTCCGTCCTTTCAGCTTTATCACAGCCTGTAGGCATGAATGTTCTGCAGCATATCTTGTTTCTGTTAGACACATCTTCTGTAGCATTAGTCCAATGTCCAGATCAACAAAGGCTCCTATCTGGATGTAGTTCCCCTCGTCTACCAGCGTGTGGCGCTGCTGTCCGTCTTCTTCCTTTGCTAAATGGAGCTTTCCCTCTCTTAATGCTGAACGAGCCATCACATAGCAGAGACGCTTCTTCGTTATTGCTTTTGTCGCCACGCTCTTCATCTCCCCGTGTTCCTATCAATTGAGTATGAGAGTTCTGAAATTGAATGATAATTTCACATATTAATCTCTGATGCATGCTGTTTCCCTACCAGTACCCCCCCCCCCCCCCCCACACACACACAAATGAATATAGCTTCATTACCGCCACCCACATTTAATAACCATTATCCATTATCTAGTAATTAAGACTCCCCATAACGAATCTTAAGGATTATGCCAGTGTGGGGACGAGGGGGGAGAGAGAGAGAGAGAGAGAGACCTAAAGACCTAACTGGGGGGGGAAATACATAGAGCATGTCTTTAATGAAGTAGAAAGTGTTCATCTTGCTCTGTTCAGTAATGAACAGTCATTACAGACGGGGGGAGGCATCAGGGCCGGTGACCCCCCCCCCTCCCCCCCCCCCCCGTTCCTGCAGCCTAGTTTGTGGTAATCTATTAAAGAGCTTCATTTCAGCTTCTATTTTTATCAGGAAAGCTGATGATACATAATTGGCTATAAAAGGAGGGAAGGACAAATGGGGCCTGTTATTGATGAGCGTGCGGCGGCCCCGTTAGCCGTCAGCAGCGGCACGTGGTCCGGCCTGGGCGCACCAGGCTTTAGCAGCAGCTCGGTGATCAAAGGGTTAAATGTTCTGAACGCTCTACTTTGCAGGTTCAGACTTCATCAAGACTTCCACCGGCAAAGAAGCTGTCAATGCTACTTATCCTGTTGCCATAGTGATGGTGAGGGCTATCCGGGACTACTACAGGTGTTCTGGCTACACGGTAGGGTGCTTTGGCTGTCTGTAAATATTTTAGTCCCTAAAGTGGGCCGAGGGGTTGGGTGGGCATCCTGGTACCTGGCCTGGGTCCACGTTGGACCTCCAGTCTTTCATCCTGGTACCTGGCCTGAAGCTGCAGAGTATCCTGGGTCCACGTTGGACCTCCAGTCTTTCATCCTGGTACCTGGCCTGAAGCTGCAGAGTATCCTGGGTCCACGTTGGACCTCGAGTCTTTCATCCTGGTACCTGGCCTGAAGCTGCAGAGTATCCTGGGTCCACGTTGGACCTCCGGTCTTTCATCCTGGTACCTGCCCTGAAGCTGCAGAGTATCCTGGGTCCACGTTGGTCCTCGAGTCGGTGGAGGGAAATAGCATCTTGCGTGCCGGGGCTCGCTACAGAAGCCGGACGACATCAACATTTACCCTAATTTTACAAAAACTGCGATTAGAATTCCTTCTGTTTGACTTGTGATCCTTCAGCATTATTTCCATCCGTCCCCTGGTTCTACTGCTAGAACCATCAGCAACGATTCGACTCGGTGTCCAAACGAGGATGTGGATTACAGGACTTGACTTAAGAGGAGTTGATCCAGTAATGAAGCACTAGAGGTCTCACCTTCACGTGAAACATGAGGCAGGCTTCTGTTGTCCTAGGTGGGCTTTAAGCCAGCAGGGGGGATCCGAACAGCCCAGGACTCTCTGATCTGGCTCACTCTGATCAAGGAGGAGCTGGGCGATGTCTGGCTCCGCCCTCACCTGTTCCGACTGGGAGCCAGCAGCCTGCTGGCGGACATCGAAAGACAGGTGGGCGCCGGGCTGTCAGTGATTCACGCTTTCCTTGCTTTTCTGCAGAAAACGAGTCCTTTCTTTGCGTTTACAGATCTACCATCACGTTACTGGACGGTACGCGGCCTACCATGAGCTACCGCTGGCCTGAACGCGGGTTCTAGTCCCAACCGATGAAAACCTCAGACAAACACTCTGTGCTCGGTGTAAGACCACCGTCTGAACGATGTACCTTTAACCGAAATACTCTAAAATATATATATATATATTCAATTCATTATGCTGGGTACGAATGCAAATTGTTTGTCCTTGATTGACGTGACCTGCTCCTGGGGCTGTGGGCGGGGCTACACTCCGGTGTGTCACTCGCCAGCGCCGCCTTGGGGTTGCGGATTCAAAAAGATTATTGGACCTTTTTCTCCGGGGCGGGCATGAAAAAGAAAAAGCAGTTTTCTTTTTAATCGTGTAACAAGACGAGCAGTGTTGAAGAATAAAATGAAAATCCAATCTGGAATATTTATTTCTCGTTTTATTTCTCGTCACTCCAACTCCACCCTGGCGTTGGATGCAGGAACACAATCGAATGGTCTCCGCCACCTCCTGAGACTCTGCAGGGGTGATCTCCAGACAGCTCATCCCACGGAACGGCCCTCAACCCTTTCAAAGTGGATCTCTTTACACCTTGCATGGCGGCATTGTTGTTTTTCACGTGGCGCCATTCTCCCATAAAATGCAAATGAGCGTAATTTCAAATGACAATGAAAGTAAACTTCTTTTCAGAGTCGTCTGCACCAGGTTCCCTGTGGGGGGGGGGGGGGGCAGAAAGCCCAAAGCCCTGCTCCAGTTCTGTCATTGTCAAACTTTCGACGCAGCCGATTGTTCTGTGGCTTTGGTTTGAGCGATGCAGCGGGTAACAGGGCCTCCGTGCCTCCACAATTAATTTAAGGACAAGACATGTATTCCTTAAAGAACAGCTTGCCGCTGCGTCTGCTAAATATTATAATATTCAGGTTCTGATGTCTTTTGTTTTTCCTCTTTTATCTGCCGTTATCCACAGGAGGCCTTTACCTTTGCCGCCGAGCCTCAGAAACCGCATCTCAGAAATAATTTAAGTAGCCTCTTAAAAAATACTCAGACGTGATGGAAGGATTCCGATTGCAGATCAAAGTTTCTCTTTGCCTCCTGCGAGGGTGATGGCTGACTGCCACCGTTCTCCACTCCGACAGTTCTTCATGATCAAGTGGAGTTTTGTTGAAAGGCTTGTCCTGGATTCCCCAGATCTCCTCACAGAACACGTGTCTGCGTATTTACAGCGTGTGGCTGAACAGCAGATTGTCAGACAGAGTGACGTTCACTGATGACAGAGGCGCACGACGAGCGTGTAATATCCTGCCACAGCTCCAGAATCAGAATCTGAACTTTAATAATCCCAGAGGGAAATTATATCAGCAACAATGCGCCGCCACTCGACAAAGAAACAGAATAATTAACAGATATTAACAGATTTTCTAATGTGAATATACTAATAAAAATATCGAGCTCTTGCTTCCTCGTAACCTTTGTCTAAACCAGGGGTCGGCAGCCCAAAATGTTGAAAGAGCCATATTGGACCAAAAAAACAAAAAACAAATATGTCCGGAGCCGCAAGAAAGTAAAAGCCTTATAATCAAGGCAACACATGCTGTATCTATCTATGTTCCCAAATGGCTCTTTTTCTCTCATCTCCATCCGGATATTTTTGATCAAATGTCTTGCGACATTTGACTTTTTGTTGTTTGTTAACTTCTCATTCCATATTAAGCATACCGGTAAACCCGTCTCGTCAGCAGTGAAGGCGAACGAATCTGCCCACGTATCATTAAACGTTCTGTTTTCTTCAGACGCTTTTCTTTTCTTAGATTTATCCATAGTTGTCCTACCTGGGGGTCGAAAAATTCAAGAAATCGCACGCAATTTGGCGGTTGTGACCGGATATACGTCCACTGTCGATGGTTGCGACGTATATTACGAGCGACAAAAAAATTGAATACGTTTTATTTTGTATTATTTATAATCACCATAATCTTCAAATTTAGAGTTACATTTTAAAAAACGAACAAACTAAAATAAAATACATTAAATTAAATACTCATTATTTATTTTCTAAAGCCACAGGGAGCCGCAGCAGAGGGATAAAAGAGCCACATGTGGCTCCGGAGACGCGGGTTGCTGACCCCTGGTCTAAACTGTTGAGAGCTGCTCTAGCTTGAGGCCAGGTGATTGTAACCTGTGTTCTTGAGGCCAGGTGATTATAACCTGTGTTTAAACTAAACAGGTAATGGATGCACGCGCTATTAACGCCACAGAACCAGCCAACAATGCAGATGGAAACATTTCTCACACTTGTATTTCCTCTTTTCAAGGCACACAGAGGAGAAATTGAAATGTCACAGAAAGAAAGTTCCTTAATTTCATCAGCACTCCTGACTGACAAGTATCATTAAGGATAAAATTATCTGGATAATTATCCTGTCCAGAGGAGATTGATATCCTTTTGTGAGGGCGAGGAGGGTCCACTAAATGGAACTCTGGTTACATCGCCGTCCCACCCTCTGTAAAGGAGCGTTGCTGGGTCCCTGGGACAAATGTGAGACTCATTATTGACATTCAACAGTATTCCTGTTCTCCCTTTTCCTCCTTTCCCGAACCTTAATCAAGTGATGTAGTGAAGAAACAAGGAGCGGTAGATAAAAATGTTGGGAATGGTAATGATGCCAAGTAATGATTTCCCTGGAGGAAATCTGATCTATTGCCACAGGGAAACTGGGGAGAAGAAAGGCCTGTGGGGTGGGGGGGAGGGGGGGGGACACCACATCAGCATTTCAGGCGCACCTATGCCAGTGGAGATGGAGCAGAAACCAAATAAAGGAGGAAAGATTTTTTAGCACCCTCATGTGTGGCTTAATCTCACTTTCCTCCACGCTCTCTTTCTGACTTTCACCATTCTCTTCATTCTCCTCGAGGCAGGTAGAATGAATAACGACATTTGTTCGGAGATCGTGGAGGTCTGGTGCAAAGTGGAGCCAAACGGCTGAACGGTAGGATTCAACAATGCTCAAAATTCAATAGATGCAAGATGAACAATGAATTACATGCAGCTTGCCAAGAGGACAGAGACAAAGAGGACCTGTCCAAGGTGGTGGAGAGTCCAGTTAGAGGAACAAGCCCCCGGTCTGAGCAGATTATTCTCCCACGATGGACTTTCAAACAAAATCTACCTCAATCTTTAATATTTAATTGAGGCACTTGCCAATAGGGCAGCATGGCGGCGCTGTTAGCACAGAACACACCTGATACTTTCCTCCCCCCCCCCGTTCCAGCCTGCCTGCACACGGTTCTTCACCTCCTTTCCACATTCTCTCCATCACTCTGCACTGATAGGTACCTGAAGTCCTCGACCTTCTCTACGTCTATTCCTTGTAGCTTCACTGTTCCCTCTGGGACCTTCTCATTTACACACCTGTACTCTGTTTTACTCCTGCTCACCTTCATCCCTCTCTTTTCTAGAGCTGACCTCCACTTATCTAGATTCTCCTCTAGCTGCTCCCTGCTGGCACGGCAGAACACAATGTCATGTGCAAACGTCATATTAAGATGATGTTTTTACACTTTTACACTTTTACACTGCAAACACAGAACGAGATTCCATTTTCTTTTCTTTTTATTCATGAGGAGCAAAAACGAAGAATGAGCTGGACAAGCTTGAATAACATTTCCCTGCTTTGCTGTCATTTCTAGATCCCAGCTTCTAGAACGCAACGCCTCGCTTTGCAGCATCAGGTAATCTCCATTGTATCTGTTTGCTTCCTTGAAATCTGATATTTCAGGGAGCCATAATGCAGAGAAGCAGACTGTCATTCTCCCTCCCGTGATAATTGATGGATTTAATTAAATCGTTTTTTTATTATTACTATTGAGTGTCTTGAAGAGTTGAAAAATCTTGTTAGAAGCATGATCCATAAGCACTTTGACAAAATTATTGAATGTGAGATGGGTGTAATGGACAGCCTGCTGGACTGTCAGAATAGTCCATTGGTGGGGTTGCATTCATTGTGAGGAAGAGGAGGGACCAGGAAGTTTCTGTGCTCCTATTTATCAAACAACACTACGCCTCGTGTCTCTGTGGCGCAATTGGTTAGCGCGCTCGGCTGTTAACCGGGAGGTTGGTGGTTCAAGCCCACCCAGGGATGGTGTATTATCTTGCACAAGTGTTTATTCCCTTCGTGGAAGTCTTGGGGTGTCGGAGAAAGAGTTCCTTTACAGCTTAATGATTGTGAGTGACTACAAAGTTTCAGCATTTTTTCATTTGTATGAGACACTAATCAAAGGGGCAGCAGGTTTGTTTTTCTGAGGCAGTGTTTTCCGGCAAAGATGTATGTATCAGGATGGTCGACTAATTCATGTGGGCATGTTTGAAATAAAGGTCAATTGTTTTGAACTAATTTTATTTTCTGAGTCTTTGAAAGAAAAACTTGAAAAATGGGGACTTGACAGATCTTTGACGAAGATGGTGAAAGCTCAGAGGATCCTGTTATTCTTGTACAGACTGTCCTTCATTCACAACAGAGTGATCATAATCAATATGACTTCAATCACATGAACTAAAATGTCTGTCATAAAAAAGGGACTCAGATTAGGCTGAATTCCAGTCCTTTTCAAGAATTCATGAGAACTTTCTTCCTCGAAGCCATTGAAGTCGTGGCATTGTGGCTTAGCTGGTGAAAGCGCCTGTCTTGTAAACAGGAGATCCTGGGTTCAAATCCCGGCAGTGCCTCTTTCCATCTATTTATGATATTCGTTGAAATCAACGTGGACTCATATGCATCAAGTACGACCCTTTTATTCAGTGAAATAAATGAATCATTTGATGAATTGCATTTCTTTTCAAATGTTCACAAGAAAATTGTTGTAATCTTCAGCAACCAGGTGCTGTGGCTTAGCTGGTCAAAGTGCTTGTCTAGTAAACAAGAGATCCTGGGTTCAAATCCCAGCAGTGCCTGGTCTTTTGGTTTCACGCCATGCTGGAGAGAAGGACGAAAACTGCAATCAATGAGACTTCAAGGACATGTCAACGAACACGAAGATATGAAAATGGATACTCTTAGCTATCATTGCTGGAGGCCATATTTGTCCCCATCATAGACAGCTTGAGACAGAATGAGTGTCTTGAAGAGTTAAAAAATCTTGTAAGAAGCATGATCCATAAGCACTTTGACAAAATTATTGAATGTGAGATGGGTGTAATGGTCAGCCTGCTGGACTGTCAGAACAGTCCATTGGTGGGGTTGCATTCATTGTGAGGAAGAGGAGTGACCAGCAAGTTTCTGTGCTCCTATTTATCAAACGGTGCTACACATTATGTCTCTGTGGCGCAATTGGTTAGCGCGCTCGGCTGTTAACCGAGAGGTTGGTGGTTCAAGCCCACCCGGGGACGGTGTATTATCTTGCACAAGCGTTTCTTCCCTTCGTGGAAGTCTTGGAGTGTCAGAGGAAGAGTTCCTTTACAGCTTAATGATTGTGAGTGACTACAAAGTTTCAGCATTTTTTCATTTGTATGAGACACTAATCAAAGGGGCAGCAGGTTTGTTTTTCTGAGGCAGTGTTTTCCGGCAAAAATGTATGTATCAGGATGGACGACTAATTCATGTGGGCATGTTTGAAATAAAGGTCAGTTCTTTTGAACTAATTTTATTTTCTGAGTCTTTGAAAGAAAAACTTGAAAAATGGGGACTTGACAGATCTTTGACGAAGATGGTGAAAGCTCAGAGGATCCTGTTATTCTTGTACAGACTGTCCTTCATTCACAACAGAGTGATCCTTATCAATATGACTTCAATCACATGAACTAAAATGTCTTTGTCATAAAAAAGGGACTCAGATTCGGCTGAATTCCAGTCCTTTACAAGAGTTTACAATAACTCTTTAAGAGTTCACAAGAACCTTCTTCCTCAAGATGATTGAAGTCATGGCATTGTGGCTTAGCTGGTGAAAGCGCCTGTCTCGTAAACAGGCGATCCTGGGTTCAAATCCAGGCGATGCCTTTGTCCATCTATTTATGATATTCGTTGAAATCAACGTGGACTCATATGCATTAAGTACAACCCTTTTATTCAGTGAAATAAATGAATCATTTGAGGAATTGCTTTGCTTTTCAAATGTTCACAAGAAAATTGTTGTAAACTTCGCCAACCAAGGTGCTGTGGCTTAGCTGGTCAAAGTGCTTGTCTAGTAAACAAGAGATCCTGGGTTCAGATCCCGGCAGTGCCTGACCTTTAGTTTTATGTCATGCTGGAGAGAAGGACGAAAACTGCAATCAATGAGGCTTCAAGGAAATGTAGACGAACACTAAGATATGAAAATGGATACTCTTAGCTATCATTGCTGGAGGCCATATTTGTCCCCATCATAGACAGCTTGAGACAGAATGAGTGTCTTGAAGAGTTGAAAAATCTTGTAAGAAGCATGATCCATAAGCACTTTGACAAAATTATTGAATGTGAGATGGGTGTAATGGACAGCCTGCTGGACTGTCAGAACAGTCCATTGGTGGGGTTGCATTCATTGTGAGGAAGAGGAGTGACCAGGAAGTTTCTGTGCTCCTATTTATCAAACAGTGCTGCACTTTATGTCTCTGTGGCGCGATTGGTCAGCGCGCTCGGCTGTTAACCGAGAGGTTGGTGGTTCAAGCCCACCCAGGGACGGTGTATTATCTTGCACAAGTGTTTATTCCCTTGACGGAAGTCTTGGAGTGTCGGAGAAAGAGTTCCTTTACAGCTTAATGATTGTGAGTGACTACAAAGTTTCACCTTTTTTTCATTTGTATGAGACACTAATCAAAGGGGCAGCAGGTTTGTTTTTCTGAGGCAGTGTTTTCCGGCAAAAATGTATGTATCAGGATGGTCGACTAATTCATGTGGGCATGTTTGAAATAAAGGTCAATTGTTTTGAACTAATTTTATTTTCTGAGTCTTTGAAAGAAAAACATGAAAAATGGGGACTTGACAGATCTTTGACGAAGATGGTGAAAGCTCAGAGGATCCTGTTATTCTTGTACAGACTGTCCTTCATTCACAACAGAGTGATCCTAATCAAAATGACTTCAATCACATGAACTAAAATGTTTTTGTCATAAAAAAAAGGGACTCAGATTAGGCTGAATTTCTGTCCTTTTCAAGAGTTCACGAGAACTTTCTTTCTCAAAGCAGTTGAAGTCATGGCATTGTGGCTTAGCTGGTGAGAGCACCCGTCTCGTAAACAGGAGATCCTGGGTTCAAATCCCGGCGATGCCTTTGTCCATCCATTTATGACATTTGTTGAAATCAACGTGGACTCATATGCATTAAGTACAACCCTTTTATTCAGTGAAATAAATGAATCATTTGATGAATTGCTTTGCTTTTCAAATGTTCACAAGAAAATTGTTGTAAGCTTCAGAAGCCGAGGCGCTGTGGCTTAGCTGGTCAAAGTGCTTGTCTAGTAAACAAGAGATCCTGGGTTCAAATCCCAGCGGTGCCCGACCTTCTGCTTTTATGTCATGCTGGAGAGAAGGACGAAAACTGCAATCAATGAGGCTTCAAGGAAATGTCGACGAACACGAAGATGTGAAAATGGATACTCTTAGCTATCATTGCTGGAGGCCATATTTGTCCCCATCATAGACACCTTGAGACAGAATGAGTGTCTTCAAGAGTTGAAAAATCTTGTAAGAAGCATGATCCATAAGCACTTTGACAAAATTATTGAATGTGAGATGGGTGTAATGGTCAGCCTGCTGGACTGTCAGAATAGTCCATTGGTGGGGTTGCATTCATTGTGAGGAAGAGGAGTGACCAGGAAGTTTCTGTGCTCCTATTTATCAAACAGTGCTGCACCTTATGTCTCTGTGGCGTAATTGGTTAGCGCGCTCGGCTGTTAACCGAGAGGTTGGTGGTTCAAGCCCGCCCAGGGACGGTGTATCGTCCTGCGCAAGTGTTTCTTGCCCTCGTGGAAGTCTTGGAGTGTCGGAAAAAGAGTTCCTTTACAGCTTAATGATTGTGAGTGACTACGAAGTTTCATCATTTTTTCATTTGTATGAGACACTAATCAAAGGGGCAGCAGGTTTGTTTGTCTAAACTAGACAAAGGTTTTGAAAGAAAAACTTGAAAAATGGGGATTTGACGAAGATGGTGAAAGCTCAGAGGATCCTGTTATTCTTGTACAGACTGTCCTTCATTCACAACAGAGTGATCCTAATCAAAATGACTTCAATCACATGAACTAAAATGTCTTTGTCATAAAAAAGGGACTCAGATTAGGCTGAATTCCAGTCCTTTTCAAGAGTTCACAATAACTCTTGAAGAGTTCGCAAGAACTTCCTTTCTCGAGATGATTGAAGTCATGGCATTGTGGCTTAGCTGGTGAAAGCACCTGTCTCGTAAACAGGAGATCCTGGGTTCAAATCCCAGCAGTGCCTTGGTCCATTTGTTTATGGTATTTGTTGAAATCAACGTGGACTCATATGCATCAAGTACAACCCTTTTATTCAGTGAAATAAATGAATCATTTGATGAATTGCATTGCTTTTTAAATGTTCACAAGAAAATTGTTGTAATATCCAGCAGGCAAGGTGCTGTGGCTTAGCTGGTCAAAGTGCTTGTCTGGCGAACAAGAGATCCTGGGTTCAAATCCCAGCAGTGCCTGAGTTTTTGGTTTCATGTCATGCTGGAGAGAAGGACGAAAACTGCAATCAATGAGGCTTCAAGGAAATGTCGACGAACACGAAGATATGAAAATGGATACTCTTAGCTATCGTTGCTGGAGGCCATATTTGTCCCCATCATAGACAGCTTGAGACAGAATGAGTGTCTTGA
>NW_027180746.1:0-35855 GCF_040956055.1 Brachionichthys hirsutus | reverse complement strand
CCAAGAAAACTGAGTCCCAATTCCGTTCTGGCCCACTGAGTCAGGTTGTTAAAGAGGGAGAGAGACTGGAAGGCGCGCATACACACACACACACACGCTCTTTTTCTGTCTATCAAACGGCGACACAGATTATCCATGAATTTGAGCCTTTGAAGTTTTCCTACCTGTGATCAGTGGTGAGGAACCGACCACATGCACACGTCTGCAAACCCCCGACACTCGCAAACCCGCCAACATTCATTCATTCATTCATTTTCTATCCCTTTTGCGCTTTGCGAGTCACGAGAGTTGCTCTCAGCCTTCTATGGGCGAGAGGCGGGGTACACCCCGAATGCGTCGCCAGCCAGGGCCACACGGAGACAGACAACCACTCACGCACACACGCACACACTATGGACAATTTGGGGTAGCCAATTGACCTAATTTGCATGTTTTTTTAGAGGCGGGAGGAACCAGAGAACCCGGAGAAAACCCATGCGGACACAGGGAGAACATAAACGCCGCACAGATCCCGGGACCTTCTTGCTGCGAGGCGACTGCGCTAACCACTCTGCCACCCTACAATAATACACATGCATATAAATGCAAACATTAATTCTCATCTGAAGTCTCCCTGTCATTGGCAGGGCTTTAAAATAAAATGCAAACATTTCTGATTGAAAAAAAAACTTGTTCATCTGATGTCTTCAAAATTAATAAGACATTTTATTTCTTTAGTAATATATTTTTTTTACAATCTAATGTTGTAAATTAGATTTAAATTAAAACAAATCCATGGCGTTTGTAATCGCAGATTACGATAAGATTTGTAACTGTATTTGATTGCTGCACTTTGTGAAGCTCCTGGTAAATCGTGTCAGGCATCAAGTAAAGTCAGCGACAGAGGGCGAGCGCACCGTGCAACATGGATCGGTTTTGTGTTAAAGAAACCATGGAGTGACGTACGGTGACAGCTATTCAGAGATTTGCCACCCGTCCAAGACCACAAAGCTTGGAGCACGGTCACATTTTGTTCTAAGAGTGCTGAGAAAAGCTTCATTCAAGATGGTTGGCCTGATTTGCAGAAAAAGCCGGCAGTAAAAAGGGAACACACAAAAAATTACAAGTCAATTTCGTGAAGATCACCCAGATTTTCATAGCGAATGCAAGGAGAGATCACGTCAAGCGTTATTAAATAGTATGTACTAATGATTTAACAAAGATAAAAATAACACGACGCATTCTGCAGGAATGCATCGCGCGTCTGCGGCCTCCATTCACCCGTGTTACAATGTTTACTCATCCAAACAACATATTTTGTTCATGTAAAACACGTCAGTCGTTGAATTGGTCGTAAAAATGTTACAGCCAAGGCGCCTCTTAAAAACACTCCTTCGTATGTATGTCAGTTGTTTGACTCACGCTGCCTTTGTAAGACGCGCCCGTATCGATGACAACCTCCCGACAACATACTGGGTCTATCAAGTTCAGTTTGCTATATTGATAGGAAGCTGTTATTATCACAACAGTCTCAGGAGTCCTGATAACATTTCTTTCTACAACGTACTTTAAGCAATTACTCGGCATCAAAATTACAAAGAGATGGATGTACATTTCTAGAAAACCATTTGACATTGACATCAGTAATTAATACCAATATCTCAAACAGCCCAGAGCTGCATTACGGACTATTCCCCCCCCCCCCCCCCCCCCCAGAGCGTCCGGCAGCCAACCAACAGGCTTTGCTCATATTTTCACTGCGTGATATCTGACCGTTCCAAATGCAGCCTCAAAGGTAGAGCGGGTAGCGTCTCCCATGAGCCGGTCCCAAGCCCGGATAACTGCGGTGGAAAATGTTGCCAGAATTGATCGTGCACTCAACTAGCCGAAAGAAGAAGAAGAAGAATATCTGACCGTTTCAAGGTCAATAAAAACGAGTCTGCACGCCGTGCGTGTGTGTGTGCGTGTGCGTGCGTGTGGTCTGAGAGGTGCTGAGGTCCCAGGCCGCTCTTTGTGGTTGTGTTCTCATATTAAATAAAAGTGGTGGTTTTTTATACACGACTTAAAATCGTAAAATGCAAGAGTTACTTTGGAATACCCTGGTTCTGTATAGTGGTTTATACAGTCAGTGTGTGTGTGTGTGAGAGAGAGAGAGAGAGAGAGGGAGAGAGGGCAAACAAAACAACAATAATGAAACAACTATGCAGATAGGGCGACAGTGGCGCAGTGGTTGAGAGGGTCGTCCTACGACCGAGAGGTTGGCGGTTCGATCCCTGGCTCAGGTGCATGTGTACACTGTCGTCGTGTCCTTAGGCAAGACACTTCACCCGCATTGCCCGGGCGCATGCGCACGCTGCGACCAGCAGCAGTTCAAACTGCTGTAAACCAGATTGCCCTCCAAGGGACAGATTAATAAAGTATTGTGTTGCAGTGTACGTTACATAAAACCTGGTGAAATGACTCCAGTGCGTTTGTTACAACACATTTTGCCAATAATAATTTCAGTGATTATAATTGTGAGAGACATATATTTTAATAAAAGAGGCGGGGTTTCTACAGTTGTTAATGTTGCATAAATACCATTTTACTAGTGACACTAAAACTTTTTATATATAAATGCGTTCGCTGCTGCTTCACCTACAGCCATACTAATAAAAGGGCAGCTTGTCTCTCAGACCAACAGTCCCCTCCGTCCCTCTCTCTAACCTGGTTGTGTGTCCGGAGCAGGCAGCACGTCTCCCTCTCCTGCTCCCTCTCCCTAGCCAGTCGTTTCTGCTCCTCCTGCAGCTGCCGCTTCTCCTCCTGGAGGGCACGCATGGCCTTCAGCAACTCCTTGCGCTCCTGCTTCGCCTCCTCCACATGCTGCCAGGCAAATGTAAGTTGAGAATACTTGATAGTGGACGACGATAGCGATTGCACTTTGTAGAATTTGGTCTTCAAGTTTTACTTTCAAAATTTTCATGTCAGTTGAGGACATTCTGAAAACACCACAAGAGTGGTAAATAACATTTAGGAGTTTTATATCAAAGTCAGTTTGTGTTTGCCATATACTGTGTCCTATATGTGACTTGTGCACGGTCGGGTAGAGAAAAGAACCCCTGGGTCTGGGTTTTGTGATGGGCCCTATAATGGGGGCCTAAATTCCAGAAAGATAGATATCTAAGGGACACAGCTTCATCTTTCACGGCATACCTCTAGCAGGCCAGTCTTGGTGGTGACAACCAGTATGTCAGAGTTGCCGTCATCCTCAGTAACAGTCAGGAGCTCTTCAGTGGGCGTGGCTGATCTGAACTGGAAGGGTGTGCTGGCGCCTCTGATGTCGCCGGCATGCGTGACATAACAAAACTGGTAGAACTCTCCATCGGATTTAGGAACATAATAGCCTATAAAAAAAATAGAGAGCATTCATGTTGCCTTCTCCTTTCATAAGGTTTTATAGACATTAATTAACAAGCTACAGTATTTATTAGAAGATACAATGGTAGTCCTGGCCAACACATAATTACAAGGTAGGCGGCTCCAACTGCTATACCTCAAAAACATAACGAGATTCTAAAAAAAACAAAATCACTACAGTAAATATTTTCAGTGGTGCCACATTATTGTGACGGTAGTATTTCAAACAGCCGGTAAGAAAAGGGTGGAAGACGGAAACACCGCAGCACGCACTTATATTTTCAAGATTTAATATCTGAACATTTTAGAGAGAGTAAAACAGTGTGCAGATACATGGACGCAGTGAGGGAGGACATGCGAGTGGCTGGTGTTGGGGAGGACGATGCAAAGGACAGGGTGAAGTGGAGAACGTTGATTTGCTGTGGCAACCCCTGATTGGACAAGCCGAATGTTTGTAGATCTTCAACCTGTGTGTTCACATCAACCATCATTTGTGGCTATGGCTTTTATACGCGCCATAAAATGGTAGCACTCATTTGGAATGCCCTGGGTCTGCACAGGGGTTTAAGTGACCCGTGTGCGTACCTTGAAACACAACAGTCCTGTGCACAGTACTTCCTGGCTGGTAGTTTTCCGACATCGGGGACCAAAGGAAGGTGTAGTAGTCTCTGGCCGTGCTCCAACCGACCTGAGAAGGTTTGAAAACAGTAAAAAATGTGATGGACAGTCCAAGCATCTGTAAAAACATTTTAAATAATCTAAATCACTTTATGGGAGGTTATATTGGATCCTCAGGACAAAAACTTTAAAATGAAATCCACGTCCCCTTATAACTCCTCCTCCTCTTCTTCTTCTTCTTCTCTGCTTCCCCTCAGATCCCACCTCTTTGGGGCTCACACAAAATAGAGGCAAGGAAGGTGTGATAATGGGGGGGGGGGGGGGGGGTGGGGGTATGAGGCCAGGGGTGGATGTAGCTTTGAGCGTGCACATAAACAAGCAAACACGAGAGAAACTGCAGAGAGAAAAACAGGTTGATGAAAAACAGAAGAATGACACAAAATGACAAGGAATATTCCACGGATTTCACGTGTTGTTGTGCGACAGACGATGAAAGGCGGTTGGGAATATCTGAACTTAAACATTGTAAATCTGTCGCACACACAAACCTCAGTTTGACTTACATATCCTCCTGAGACCCAGCGTCCTCTGTCGTGGACACAAAGGACATACTGGTTGTGTCCACGACAGAGGAGGCGTCTCAACGGGCTGGGTCTCAGGAGGATATGCGAAACATGTTTGTGAAGTCACACAAATGCACTTCAGCTGTGGATAACTCAAAGTGTATTATAAAAAGAAAAATTAAGTAGAACAATTGTGGCAAGAATTTGTTCCTCAAATGGACAGCTGTCCCATCGGAGGTATGTTAAACAATAGTCTCATTATGTTGCATTGGAAAGTATAGAATGTGTTTGACAGTCAAAAGGGGTTTCTGACTCTCCCTGAATATTGAATAAACCATGTTTGAAATGTGAAATTACAATTTGTCAGGAAAGATTTACCATGCGGTTGCACAATACCTACCGGTAATTGTAGTTCCTCCCTTACCTACAGACCATGATGGCAACAATTTTATTCTAAACAAACAGGAATTGTGTCGGGGTGAAAACCTGGGCCGAGAACATTCTTTCCACTTGCGTCTCAGTAAGAGGCTAGGCTGTGATGGACTCCTGCCAAGTTTTCTCATGAGCTCGCGTGTATTTGTTTAACAAAGAAAAGACATAAATAATTTCGTAAATTGCAGAGCGAAGTTGACTGACATTTGGTTAGGCACGGTGTGCAATTCCAACATGGGAGTGATGTTATAAAATAATCATAGGTGAAGCAGCCATAAATCAGTCAGCCATAGTGTGATGGAGCAGCACGATGACACGTTAATGATACACTTACACAACAGGTTTCTCCCTGCTGCCCAACAAACATGCCACAACCAAAACCCTCCACAGGGCTTTTTAGGGAGTTGTGTGTGTGTGGGGGGGGGGGGGCGTGCATGTGTCAGTCATCACTCTCAAGTTAAACTAACCACGCTTTCATAAAAGCAAAAAACAATATATATATATGAATATGTGTGTGTGTGTGAGAGAGGGAGATGCAATAATATTAAATAAAAATGAAACTCGCTTGATTAGTGTCGGTGCTTACTGTATACTGTATTTTATGTGTACCGAAGCAGCATACGGAGCAGCACTCCTAATCCTAAAGGCTTTCTATTTCTATTCACATGGAATACAAGTACCGGTACTGATTGTTTGTACCATCATGCGCGATCTTGGGTTCTATGAAGCCTTTCAGCCACTAGGCGGTGTCTGTGTACAACTCAAAAGAAACAAGCCTGGTTGCCTCGAAGCGAGTTAAGCTTCATCGCTCACTCGCTCTTAGAAAGACTTGAGGCCTTTTTGATGTGAAAAACAAAAGGGCGAGCGCTTTCATCCTGAATAATGTGTGGCCAAAGATTTGTTTTTGCCTTCGGAATGTAATACGAATGACACGACATAAAATGTCGTAAATATTGGTGACCAGTGGAATTCGAATTAATTAATCATGACACAAAGAAAAAAAGAAAATCATAACTGTTCTAATCCTAATAGCATACTGTATATGGTGTGTGCTTGTGTGCACACATAACACAACCAGAAATAAATAAATATCTACATGAAAGCATTAAGAGACAGACATGTACGTCATGAGGATCAAAAAGAGGCCAGTGAGCTTGTTCCCTGACACGAAGCACCAACCATCAAAAAGGTTTCATTAGCACAGATTACAACTATTAAATTTTCCAATTGACTTGTTTCCATATAAACCCAGCATCTTATTTCTTTTTAATTGAGCTGGTGGATTTGAAGTCAGTTCTTAAACAACAATAAAATGTTTGTCTTTTGACTTTATGAGACACACAGTTTCCGAGTTTACATTTCCTGTTAATTACATGCGAGATTTGATGGTCTTGATAAAAAAAGAGGTTGGTTAACAGGAAGCAAAAAAAAAAGAATGATGGAAAGACAGGGGGGGGAACAAACAAGCGAAGAGACGGGATAAGAAGTGCTAATAAGAATTGGAGTGGTTCATAAAGTGCACCAAGTGTTTGCACCCAAGGAGAGCGAATGAACCGGCCCACCGTGCACGCACTTCCTTTCAGCGCGCTGAGCAACCACACCAGAGCTCGTGGTGAGATATGAGACACAAAGTGAACAGCTAAACAATTAACTTCAAAGCAGATGAACGTGTTGAAGTGTTAAATGCAAACAAAACTTAATAAAACCATCATAAATAAAAAGGTGGATAATATTTGACCTCTATGCAACATAAAATAATCAGAATGGCAAAACTATGACAGTGAATTGATGACACAGTATAGTGTATTTCATGCAGCTGTTGTTGTGCGTGATATACCTTGAAGATGCCCACCCAGTCTTTGGGGTTGGGAGCTATGAAAGGTGTCAGGGTGTAGCAACACTCCAGGGGCGCCTGGGGGAGGAAACTCTTTCCCACATTCTGAAAGATGACGTGGGCAAAGTTCGACGTTTCCATGATGCTGACGCTGCTGCCAGGTGACGAGTCCACCACCTGGAATGATGACATTGTATCCTCTTGGTCACTTCATTTGTCTGTAACAAAAAAAGAAAAGTGCCAGATACAATAATTAAGGCAAAAGTATATTATTATTTCAGTGGCAAGCACACAACAAAAAACATAAAATACAATTAAAAGAAAAACAGGATTCAAACGCTGAGGTCTCTCGTTTGAGTTGCCAAAATATCTCAGAAAATATAAAAGGATCAAGACAAAGGCCAAGAAAACGCAGAAGTAAAAACCTTCAGGGAAGAGTTATTCTTCGAAAATATTTAATATTTAATTAGTCCTCCTGAAGTAATCTTGCCATGTGTAATATTTAAGTACAAGAGAGAGACAAGTCTCATCTTGCAGAAAGAAACTAATCATGATATAAAATTTCTTGTCATCTGTGACGGTAACAGAACAAAGAATGCTTTTGTCTCGCGCTCTTCTGCTGTCGCCAAAGCAACTGGTACAACCTTCAAGTAGGGCACCAAGTGTGGGAAAAAAGCTCAACCTCGGCCATGAACCATGAGCGTCATGTGGCAATATAAAACAGTTGAGCAGATGTATAATTATGTAATCAAGTGTTTGTAATTGATATTAAAGGTTGACGTATTTACTTGCCTGAGTAAACCGACTGCATTTCCTGCAGCACCGGAGAATCCTGCTCGAATCAGAGTCAGTATTGTGAATGAATGATTTGGGGCTTTATCCAGACAGTGACAATTAAAGGTATAATATATATATATATACACACACCGGTATATATATATAGTATCCAGTGTGTTCGGAGCCTGTCTAATATAAGGCATGTTTCTATTAAATTGCTACTTAGGTAAACAACACTAATCCGCGAAAGGGGTGGATGCCAACCACAGCAGGCCAATTGATTCCTCACACAGCGAGGCGATCGAATCGTAAGTGCGTACTCAGATGGATTTATGGTGAAGAGGATGAAGAGTAGGGTGCTTACAGTTGACGCGAACGCCGCGCATTGATGTAATATATTGCTGCTCAGTTGGAAGACAATGAGAGTAAATAAAAATCAACAAACCTCTGCCAATCATTTGTCTTTAAATCAACCCCGAAATCCTTGGAAAGTCAGAACTAATGCCCAGTTAAGCTAATCAACTAGCATCTCCTCTGCGCGCTGAGTCACAGCGACCAAACATTACACTTTTTGAACAAGCAGCTAGCGCAGAGCTACGCGATAAAAAATAAATAAAATAAAAGACACAATTTGCTAGAAGACAACCCTTATTTACCAGCTAACATTAGCTCGTGAAAAAGGCCATGTCGTGTCAAGTCACTAGCTAGCTAAACATTATCCCGGCCATACGTTGCTTACATAGGACATGACAATTGCAGGCGTTCATTTAGCTCGGAATTTGAAAGCAAAACCTTTTCATATGAACTCCACGAGCGAAGAGGGAGTAATTTCTGGCGGACAGGCCGATGTTTTTGCCACTGTCCTCGTTGTTGTGCGAACTCTCTGATGATGACGACGCTTCTCTTCCTGAAGGAGCAGGTGATGCTGATGAACTTCCGGGATGTTGAGCGGTACCAAATGATGTTTGGGTGGGGGGGTTGCAAAGCAGGTGTAGCTGCAACTGTTAAGAGCAAAAATAATTGTTTAAGTCATTAAAATCAGTTCACAATGTTCACTTGGTTTATAGTGGTTCACAGAAGCGGCTAACGGGAATTAAGTAAAAAAAAAAAAAACACACACAACAACAACAAACCAGCATGTCCCGCCTTCACCTTGTTTCCATTGGCTGCGGAAACTCCACGAGAGGTGCAATTGGCTGAAATCGCAGTCACATGACAGCTGCGTTGGGGTTTCCTGGCTTGGCAGCCCTGTGTTGTTGTGTACGCTGAGGTCAAGGGGAAAGAGTATGGCTGCGTTGTTTAGGGTATTGTTAAATAGGAATAAGCCTGTCGAATATGCTTTCGGTAAGCTATCCAATCGTTTCGTTTTTTCCTCGTGCCTTGTTTTAGTTATGACTGGGTGTTTAGAATAAAAAGCAGGCCGAACATTCTGTGCTCCAACCTCTTAGCTAGCTTGTTAGCCCAACAAGCAACGCATGAATCCATCATGTCTGTGCAAAGTTGATTGCTACTTTGCTGTGTGGCGTTCAATCGAACAATACCCAGAAATGGGTATTCTGTAGGTTTTACTACTCTAAAGAAATCTGTTCTACTACAAATATTTGTGTATTAGCTTTGTAAAGAATCACTGCCGCACTGCATACTCTCAATCCCTGTCATCGTACAAATGCTAGACAAGACTATTTTATGAATCCTCTATAGTTTAGTTTTTATTATTTGTGTCATCTGAGTTAAAATGCTTTTTAAAATTTATGAGCCTTGATGGTATATTAAACTGGGTTTTGCTTCGCTGTTTGGAAATCTGGTATTAAGATGCACCATAAACTTTTTTAAAGAAGTGGCATACTTGTGTGACTTCATTTTGCATTGTAATTATTATGTCAAATAAAATAGATTCCCTAGAAAGATAGCATTAATACAAAAGCGGTTTTACAAGTAAGCTTTATAGAAACGATTAAAGACATAGGGACAGAAATGAAGTCAAATGCTAAACTGACAGTAAGTAGTTTAAATAGTTAGAAATGAAGTAGATCATTTCATTTAAAAGAAAATTGCTAGTCAGTCAGGAATACTGTGCCGACATTGATGGAATTGCATCAAGCACGATTAATAACTAAGGACGAAACTGTATCTACAGTGTAAGTTGATTGGCTGAATTGAAGGTAAAGCTTTTAGTTTTAAACTTCTCCATTCAGCCTTAATCCTGTTTTTTGCAGTGTGCCAGGGTTTCTCCCTTTAGTGTCTGTTAGCCTGTCTGGACCTTGGCTGACCTCGGACTGTGTAATATCTTGGCCAGACTTCCCAAATGTTGGCTGTTAGTGGTGATATCAACGCCTCAGTGCATTCTCATGGTGAATAATACACTTAAATGTATTTTATGTGATGCACGTTGATTGGTTTATTGATTGATTTTGGTCAAACAAATAAACCTACCTTGTCAGGACTGCAGGATGAGTATCAAACTAATAAAAGCATGAGGACAATGTTAGCTACTAAATGCAAATACATACAATCTTTGGGATTGTTTGCTTATGTTGAGCCTCGTATTTATTTGAACTGCTCTGATCTTCAACTAAATAAAATGCCTTGTGTTTTCCATCACAATGCTAATGGCATCATTCTTATCGTCTCCTCAGTGACATCACGGTCATTGGCCTCAAAAACTCCAGTAGGGTTTGTTGGCTTGGGGAGCATGGGCAATCCCATGGCCAAAAACCTGTTAAAGAATGGTTATCCCATTATTGCCACTGATGTCTTCCCTGAGTCTTGCAAGGCCCTGCAGGACATGGGCGCTCAGGTAACACTCACGCGATAAAATCTCATCTATGGACTTTTAAACGTTTATTAGAGTGCAGTACATCTAAATTTGGCATCAAATAGAACGAGTCAGCTAAGAAAACACTGATTATTGTCAAATATTTGCAAGATTTTACCAACCATGACTTAAAAAGCACTAAAGTTTGTTTAGGAAAATGGCCAAGTGACTATTTGATGTTCCTTTTGTTCATAAAGGTCTCTTTCGTGTTAATGATGTGGTGGATATTGTGCAATGAAAAATCCAATGTTCAGGTCGTAGACTCGCCAGCAGAGGTTGCAGAGAAAGCAGACCGCATTATCACAATGCTTCCCTCCAGTCCTAATGTTGTAGAAGTATACGCAGGCCCGAGTGGCATCCTCAAGTAAGCAAAGAAATAGACAATTATACGACCTTCAACCTTCTCCTAATAAATACATGAAACTGGGGCAAGGCACTTGATGTGCAAACAGAAACAGCTTAGGCTGACAAAATGTTCGTTTTTCTTATCTTGCCCTCTTAAGGAAGGTGAAGAAAGGAACACTGTTGATTGACTCCTCCACCATCGACCCTGCCGTCTCAAAAGAGATGGCAGTTGCTGCGGAGAAGATGGGAGCCGTGTTCGTGGACGCTCCAGTGTCGGGAGGTAGTGTGTCACCCCAAGAATGAAAGTCTTCCTCTGCGGCTTTGAGTTTGTTTCTTCTGTGATGAATAACTGTTGTAATTTACAGTTAATGTTATACTTAAACGGTTACATGGCAGAGTCAACAGTTGTTTTTCATTGTTCTCCACTAGCCTGGGAGTCAGATGAGTCTCCAGGTTCATTTTTACTTTTCTCTGGCAATCGTGTTTGTGTGCTTTCCCAACTGTTCCTACAGATTTTCCTCTGTCCTTATTTTTGTAAATGGTTGCTCAGAACCATTTAACAGATATTAGACAGGTTTGATATGATGTCTTTAAGTCTACAGTCTATTTGGATTCAGAACTGCCAAGTCTGCTGATTAAGAGTAAACCTAAGGTTTGGTTTCTCTGTAGGAATATGTTGGTGGCCTTAGGTTGTACTCGTCAGTTTCCAAATGTGGTTAGAATGAAAATGAGCTCATATACTTTTTTCTTTTATAGTGGTTAATTTTTTTTTCTATTAAGATTAGAAACCCCCAGAAAGTATCTGTGAAGTGGGAAAATCTCCACTTCATTATTTCATATTGTCTCGAAATAAACCTTTCCTGTTGAGACAAACTTATGATTTGATTAGAATAGTGTGCTGCTCCCTGTCTTATTAAAAGGTAATGTCGCTCACCCATCTCTCTCTCGCTCTCAGAGAAGCCAAATTGGAAGGTATAAAAATTCAACTCGATAGTCCAAACAAAACGCTGTATTTAAATATAGTCAAAAGGCTTCAGCAAAATATAAACATGCTTTTTAGTACCCTTTGTGTTTTGTAATGGAGACTGTCGCAGGTAAATAAGAAGATGGGTCAATTTGAAAGTTTAAAAATACGATTTTTACAAATGTGGCTGTGCGTACGTCCACAGAAGATATCAATCCTTTCTGATTCCGTGATGCGGAAACCATTATTTATGAGCTAGTCAGGGCTAGTGGTTGCAGTGTTGAGTTAATAACATTATAACAATGGCAAAGCCAACAAACTAGGAGGCCATGATTTATGCTTCTCTTTCTATTAATGTCAGTGGTGGTTAATAGCTTTTCCTTTACTACAATTATCCAGAAGAGAAACTGCCACCTGTGTTCAACCCTCTGCCTTTCAACTCTTGATCCGTCACAAAGGTGCAGCCACTTCTGCGTCACTGAAGCAGCGTCCCTCTCTGACAGGTGTCACTCCTTTTACAGAAATAATGATCAACCAAAACACCCCACGGGAGACATGATCACAAATTCCCGATAAGATTATAATGGACATTTGTGTTGAGATGTTTAAACAAACCACAGTAAACGGATCGGCACCGATCTATTGAGAGAGCTTCAGACATCCCAACCGCCGCCCGCCCCGCAGGCTCCAGCTTGACTTTTGCTGAGCTCGTCAACTTCAAAAAAAACTCTGGAACCAATTTTGTCCATTCATCATCTCTTCCGGGCCTGTGCGCTTCATAGCATTGGTTAGTGTCATACCAAGGCAAATATTAGCACCGAACAAATATCTCGAAGGGCATTGCGAGTAAGACCCAGAGGCCTGTGTCTTCCCACGAGGTACGGAGTCAATAACAGGCTCGCCCACAAATAACCATGACAAGACTCGGCATGTGAAATCAACAAAAGGAGGATAACGTTGCTGTTGTGAGAAATGTTTGAAGAGGGCATGTTACAGTTTAATTATATGGTGTCATTGGATGTATTTATTTATTTTAAAATCGTTGGGCAGACGTACAATGAGAGATGACGGTATCGAAAGCAGACTCGGGGCTGCTAGTTTGCTTGTTTGAGAATACCAATCGTAGTGTTGGGACAATGACCCCCTAGCCTTACTTCTGAACTTACACTCTTTTGTATCAAAGTATTGGGACCTTTTTGCTTAGCGCTGAGACATGGGTTGTAATTACTGAGCCAGGCCAGCCAGTCGGTGCCCCCCCTTAAGGCTTTATTGCTGCCTTTGACCAGGGGTCTGAAAGGCAAGGTTAAGGTTTTAAGTCCTCATTATGTCGGAACTGTCTGCTTGTGACGGTTTCTTGACAGAGCGCAGGATCACCAGTCGTCCTTAATGGGCTGAGCCGCGGCGGAGAACCCCGTGTCAGTGCTTTTCATGCTGATTGAGCCGTAATGGTGGGCATGCCATGTTAGTGCCTTTCATGTCAGATAAAGAGTCATAAAGAGGAGAGAAGCTGCCCTCACATGGAGTGGAGAGGAGAGAGATAAGACATATTGCAGTAAAACTGTCAATCTCTCTCTCTTTTTTTTTCTTTTTTTTGCTCGCTCACCCACATGCTCGCAACTCATTTTAATCAGGTATGCAGGTGAAGTATTCTCTATTCTGACACTATTGCACGTCTCACTGCCAACCATAACCATGCTCTATTTGCTTTTTCTTACACACACAATACACTGCAGCTCCCGCCCTCCTGCATACAAACACAGACATGGTCCACACCGGTATGTTTACCAGCTGGCGTCTGGAGAGCAGCCCCTTAAGGCTGTTGCTCTCTGTGAACACACACTGTTTACATACTATTGACAGTGCACGGTTTGTGTGTGCAGTCTTCTGTGAAGGTTCTTCCTCGCCCACCTCTTAAATAAGCCTCTTTTACTAGCCTGAGATGGCCAATGATTTACCTGCCACCTCTGGCCTCTGCGACTCGCGCTGTAGACGCTTGTCTCTCACAGACACGTGCATCGTGCTTCACATAACTGCCCGCCAATGGTATTGATGCATGTTACCAGTTAGTTCCAGTCCCCAAAATGTACATTTCTGTTTAATTGTCTTTTAAATCTTTTTTATTTTTTATTTTTTTTTAAATATGTCATCAAGGGTTTAGGAAGTTGCAATGACATTTCCTAAAAATAAAAAATTGCAATGAATCGATCGTCATTGATCAGAAAAGAGAGCTAGTTGCTGACCTTGATATAACATTTAGACATTCGGCATCTGTCTGGGCTGAGGAATCTGACGGTGACAACTTTATCAGCAATATCAGAAACCTGTATATCCCACCTGTCTACCCCGAACCACACCTTCCACATCCCTGGGTGGCCTATGGTGTTATAAAGTTACATACTGTCTTCCAACCAGAAGATGGCAGCCTACCCAAATAGGGGGCTGTCATACTCCTGTGTGTGTGGGTGTGTGCGTGCAAGGGGAAGTGTTGGCTGCGCTAAATCTATTTTATATTAATAGGTTACACAAAAGTACAATTTAAAAAGGCACTATTGTCTTATACAGTATGTATTCCAGACGCACACAATAATAATTTACTAACACTATAATAATTATATCCTTCTGAGACCCAGCCCGCCAGTTATCATGTCCTCTGTCATGGACAAATGTCCACTACAGAGGACATGCTAACTGGCTGGGTCTCAGGAGGATATATATATATACTTTGTTAGTTATATATCTGGTTGATACAAAGAGGCCTTGCCCAATCAAAATGTGTTTTGTGTGCTGGGGATAGCAACACATGCAGCACAGACCGCCTGCAATCTCCCAAATAATTTGCAGACGCAGCATGTTCCCCTTGTGGTTTCTAAAAAAAAAAATTTTTAATTTAGATGTTTCTTTTGATATAAACTGAATCCTTTCATGTACGCATGGTGTGTGAGGTTGCATTTTTTTTTTTAAACAGAAATGTACATGTGTGTTCAGTGTGCGTCACCGGAGGTTTGGCAGCCCAACGTTGGATCTGAATAGCAGAGTCTTAACCTTTTTTTTTTTTTTCAGCCATAAAACTCCAAAACTCTCACTTTCTTCTCGTGGCCTTTCTGCTTGCTTCTGCTCTTACACATTGACCACTGTCTTGGCATTAGCCTGCCAGCTGTGTCCTGATATACACACTCATTCACATATAAATATACAAAATTGCAATCTCTCTGCAAATGCTTTCTTCAAGCATGCTAGTGTTTCCTTTCATACACACACACACACACACACGCACACACATCTACTGCTGACTGGTGTCATTAAAAGCATCCACATGTAAAGTTGACCCACAACAAAACAAGCTCTGATGTCACAGGCTCAGGGTGTTGGCACAGTGATGACAAAAATAGGAGGTCTGGCTAGCAAGTGGCAGTGTCGTTAGCAGTAATTACCCAGAATGCCTGTGTCTGTGTCTTCGTGCCCACGGTGGGCTGCCACATTGCTAACGGACGACGGCTTTAAAAACCTTTCATTGTGTTTTCCCAGGGCTGGGAAAGTCAACTCTTGTTGCAAATAAAAGCGAAAAGGGAGCTTAGCTTTTTGTGGGACCATTCTCGGGGCTAATGTTGCTCGTTTGCGATGTCTTGTAATGCTTGGCTAACTGCCTATTTAGGCTGAGTCTCATCGCCACTCTAATCATATCCATACCACATAAAGGAAATCTCAAGTATCGCAATTTTTCATTTTTAAGACACTTTTATCATCATTCTCCGGCCTGTAGGAGCTTGTTCGAGCGAAGGCTGGCACCAGGCAGTTCATCAGTCAACACCACGCTCCTTTCCAGAGTTACAGAAGCGCTATTTCTTCCCAAAGACACACAAGACCTGGGGCATCTTCTTTACTCCGTCCCCGTGTGTTAGAATATGTAATATATCTAGCCCTATTTAAACGGTAAAAGGGTCGATCCTTGGCCTGGTTGAAGAGCATGCAGGCCAGCTTAATCCATTCTGAGAAGGGGATTCATTGAGAAGACGAGTCTGGGAAATCTGAAGGCTATTTAGTGAAGGTTAGTCATGATTCTATGACACTAAGTAACCAGGTTGGTAGGGCGGGGGGTGTCATTGGTCCAAAGACAATATTAGCATAACAAGCCTCTCACTGAAGGCTTCTGGTCACATGGGATGAGGACTGGGGAGCAGGGGGGGGGGGGGGGCACAGTAGTGACCGGAGATGGAGATGATGGAGGGTTGGTGATGGGGGAGCTCCAGATGGAGGTGGACCCACAGCAGCTGGGGACCGGCTCTCGCATCCCTGCCTCTATGTCTGCTGTGTGTGTGTGTGTGTGTGTGTGTGTGCGTGCGCGTGTGCAGACAAGTAGTCAGCTGGTGTATGAGTCATACAAAAAGTCTCTGTCCATCAAATGTAGCTTAAATGTCACACTGAATGTCACTCAACCTAAAAAGCAAATTAGGGTTCTGTCTTTGCGAAGGACAGTCTCTGCTACTGTTTCTGGTTGTGTGTGTGTGTGTGTGTGTGTGTGTGTGTGTGTGTGTGTACATTTGTGTCCCTTCCTGCTAACAGCCTAGTTGGGGATCATTATTAACTTGCTCTATCCAAGATGAGTCTCATTGGGCTGCGGAAAGGATTGATTGTGTATCTCTCCGGTTCCCTCTGGCCTCTGTCACCTACCATTGACCAGCCTCTCCACTGCACATGATGATGATGATTATGATGATGATGGCGCCTGGCCTGGTGGTCGGTGGATAAGCATCGTAAACGCTTAAGGCAACAGCAACATTTCTAATCAAGAAACTATGTTGGCAACTGTTTTTTCCCCCCAAAACCCAAACTGTCTCCAGTCTCCTTCTCGCTTGAATTTCTCATGGCGCGTCTGTGTGCAGGAATCGGTTCTCAGGGTTCTGCACTCATTAACTGGAACCGATAAACAGACTCTTTTTTTAACACTACAGTGGAGCATTAGCAAATTTGGCAGATAAACTGTTGAAAATGCCGATTTTTTCTCTCTTTTTTTGGTACCGTTTCTCTTATTTACTCGATATCCGTTATGTTTTTTTTTTTTTACAGTGCCTGTTTGGTTTCTTTTAATTTGCTATAGAAAAAGATCTGCCCATGGCTGTAATTATAATGGTGGACCACATGAGGGCTGCTTTGTTGGCCTATAAACATCCTACCCCCATTGGCTTACACTGCAGGCAGCCAACTATCATTGAGTTAAGACCGTAACATTACAGGGAAGGCAGTTTCCAACCTGCAAGATAGACGACTGAAGCAGAGCCATAACTTCAACGTGAAGAGTGCGTATCGTAGTAGTATATATAGTTTATCGCCAATGCCAGAGCCTCATATCAAGTCAAAGCCAAACTTACATGATCTTTTTCGGAAACGAGGTGTTTCGAGGTGCGCTAATGATGTTCTAGGTGTGGTCTTGCTTGAGGTCTTTTTCCACATGCACTTTTAGGTGAAAAAGCAAGCGAAGTGGCACATTGTCAAATACGTCATTCACGACTGTCTGTGTGTGGAAGCGGCGAGGCGCACATGTGCGCGCGCGTTCCGGCAAATGTGTGTGTGTGTGTGTTGTTTGCGTAGCCTCATATTGACAAATGTAGTTTAATTTAAACCCACCACCAATAAAAAGTGACTACTGGTTTACATGTGGCTCGTAATTGTGAGACGCAGCCTCAGAAGCTCGAACTGACGTCTTATTGGCGGGGCGGCTCTGGGATCTGCACCTGTCCCTGGTACACACACGGATACTACATGCACATGTACACAGATATGCTCACTTACTTCAAAAGGAAGCCCTGGTTTAAGAGGTTACAACGCTGTCTAGAAGTGCTTCGGTCGAGTCTTTCGTGTGCAATGAAAGACGTGCTAATGAATTTGGTGTTCACTACAAACGGGCCAAACCCATGTCGTTTCTCTGATCTTCTTCTGCCTCCACGCCGCCTGCGTCGCCGTCTTACGTTCACGGTTAATGCCTGTCGTGGAAGCATCTGTCCTAATCGTGCTTTATTGCCACGCTATTAACTTGAACCTTGTTAATAGATCAAGGAAGGATGAAGGAAATGTTTGGGTATATGTGTCTGCTGCTGGAATGGAAGCTAGCTTGTACGTGGGCCACACGCAACTTCACACATTCACAGAGAAGAGCCACTGTGTGGCGCCTCCGCGTCTTGCAACCTACTGTAAGAGCCGCTTTGGTCGACTTCCCCTCCTCCTTAACCTTTGACATCTAACACAGTAGAAGCCACAGAATCGCTCATGAACCTGCTTCCGCATGCGCTGAGAATATGAACAGAGCTTGTCCTGATGCTAGTTGAAAGGAAGCGATAGAGCAGAAACACGAGGGAATTATATCCCAAGAAATCAGCGTACAGTAGAAATTGGAGTATTTTATTGTATTGTATTTTAGAATCCAATGGGCTCTGTTCTGGGTTGCTTCAAGCTCCCTCTGTAGTGACTTTGTGTATTCGGTCACTTACATTTCATGACAATCTATTTGCAGTTAAGCTTCTTTCTGTTGTGCTTCCATGAAAGTAAAAGTGTGGAAGTATAAAAGCAGAAATTGCAGTATGTGTTTTTTTTTTTTTACATCTATGTAGAAGTAGTATTTGGTGGGGCATTAAGATTCATAAATAAATGTATCTGTTGTGGATATTTTTCCCTCCCTTACACTTACGGTACCTTTCCAACTCTCATCTCCCATATCTTCTATCTTAAGTCCCCCTCCCCTCAAATACACACACACACACACACACCGTGCCCCCCCCCCCCCCCCCCCTCCAAGGAGGCGTTGTGTAGTTGTGCAATGCTAACGATCCAGGGCTGTCACTCCCACTGGGATGGATGAGCCAGGCAGACCCAGCGCTCAGGAAGCCTCATTAGGATTCCACTTTAATCCGTCTCTGACAGGGCCGGTCCGAGAACGGGATGTCCCCTCTCACTCTCTCACACACACACACACACACACACGCACACGCACTCAAAATATCATAGAATTAAACAGTCCACACATCAACACTAACACACTCTTTCCTTTGCACAGTTTTTTATGCTAATTATGCATTATTCTTCCACCAACAAGGATCTTCCATCATCCTGGTGTCACTGCCGATGGAAATCCACTACAGATCATATGAGCTTATTATGGGTGATTAGTTAATTTGAGGGAGGGAGAGTCAGTAGTGATGCAGGGAGGTAAGAAGAGAGAGATCGTTTTTTTTCTTCTTCTTTGTTGTCGTCTCTCTGCTCTCTCGCTCTTTCTCCTTCTTCCTCTCCTCGGTGAGATGTATCGATCAGTGCCTTGGCTGAGGTTTCAATAATCTCCTCTTTAGTTTGTCCGCAAACAACGTCCGTTCACCAATGAACTGGCCCGGTTGTCTTTGTGTGTATTTGTGTGCGTTTTGGATTTGTTTCTGGGAGAAACTGCCTGAAGCTGAAAAACATGAAAGTGAACGAGTTCAGTTTGAGGCGTGTTTCTCTCACCTCTGCAAAATGTCACGACTCTCCAGTCGTCTGTGATTGAATAAAATCTTTGCACGCCAGACGCCAATAAATGTGAGAAAATGGAGAACGCACATTCCCGAGAAAGAAACTGCATATCATGTCCATCATCTGTGGCCCATATGTGTGTGTGTGTGTGTGTGTGATTGTTGTGTGGCAGCCTTATGTTGAACTTGTGTGCACAGTGTGGGCTTTGGGTTTCTTTATATGGCCTTAATGACCAGTTGACAGCCCCACACATGCGCACTCACACACACACACACACACACACAGTCCTGGCATCGTGTCTTGACAAAAGTACTGCAAATTAGATAAACAGTAACTCTCCTCCCTTTTTCTCTGCAGTGAAGTCTGAAAATGCGTCGTCATCTGTTTTGTCCCCAGTGGTTCCCTTTTAATTATTAACACTGACATTATTAGGCTTTCATTATTAAGAGACTTTTCATTACAGCCAGATGACACCCTAAAGAGAAATTATCTCTCTCTCGCTCTCTCCGCCAGTGTTTTGGAGAATGGTCAAATCTGTCACTTTGCATGCATATTATCCCCCCCCCCCCCCCCCCCTGCAGTTTGTAAGCTACTTTTCTGTCGCCTGACCATGAAATGAAACGGCGCTATCTGAAGCATATTTGGCAAACAGTGCCCACCACTAAACTTTACACGCACAGTTGTCCGTTTTGGCATATAGCATTTTATGTTAAGGTCATATTCTCTGGTTTCCATGGAAATGTGTTGTTTTAAGTGATTCCGTTTGCCTTGCCAACCTTTACACGTTTATTAACTTTCATGAGCAGTTGAGCTTTGATAAAAAAATTTTTAAGTGTTTCACAAACTTTAAGGGAATTTAAAGATAATTTAAGGTAACTGAAGTTTGAGCGTCTTCTACAAATATATACTCCAAACAATATGCAGTACTCATCAAAGGAATGGAGGATATGCATATACCGATGAATCTGTTACGCTGTTCATGAGTGTGTTTCTACCAGATATCATTCTGTAAATGTTGAAGGATATTAAAAAAAGCATTTCAGGGACATAACAGAGGAGACTCGTGTTGCCTCGAGTCCAGCCCTGAAAAGGGGTCATTTCTACTTTAAGGACCCTGGTGAGTGGCTGAGGTGGGTGGGTGGAGGTTTCTCCTACATGGCATGCTCCTTAAGCCATCAGGCATGTGGAAGGATGCCTAATTGAACATGATAAAGTGTAAAGTTAATTACCCCTCACGCCTGTCACTGATACCCCCACCAGTGGGAGGGGGGGGTGGCCCCAGGCACAGCTGTTGGCGCGCGTGTGTGAGAGAGAGACAGAGAGAGTAAGGGTTCTAGGACAAAAGGCAAAGGCTCCCACGAGGGTTGTGTAGTGGATGATGGCAACAATCGGCTTTTAAAGATACCTCTGTCCCTCGGGTGCACCACTACTTAACACGCCTGTCCCAATATGATTCTAAGACACTCGCACACACCTAAAAAATACACCACTGACCTTTAAGACACAGCGAATCTATATATTTTAGTTGGACACACCAGTTATGAGTTGATGTTGCGATCCTGATTTTTTGTCCACAAAGAGTCTGACATGACTGAACTCCTTGTTAATATTATGATCTTTAAAGAAAGAGTTTCACAAAGTTTGCAGGGTGTGTGGTGCGAGTCTGGATTAGAATACTGTATAATACTGAACTTGCTTTTAACTTGTGTTCGCCTCAGTTGACCTGATAACGCTTCTTCGACCTGTGTTCTCTGTTTAGGTGTTGGTGCTGCGAGCATGGCCACACTGACCTTCATGGTGGGTGGAGTAAAGGAGGAATATAACGCCGCACAGGAGCTGCTCACCTGCATGGGAGCCAATGTTGTCTACTGTGGACAGGTTGGCACTGGACAGGTGGAGACAAACATATTTCTGTTTTTCTTCAATAAATCACAAACAGCAAAGTAATCTTATCTTCTGTAGGACCATGAACCCGCAAATGTTCCTGGTCCAGAACATGCAGTGAACTCTGACTTTTGGTTAAATATTGCTTCTCATTTGACTCTCCACAGTCCTGAGACAAAACACTTGCACATGGTTTTCTGCTGAAGTCAAGCGTAGGATCAGAATTGATTGGGAGACCATTCTATAAATGAGGTCCCTGAATTGATCATGCAGAAAGGCCCGGTTAAAGATCTTTCTAGAGCTGAATTCTGATATGATTACGATTAACTCTTTGAGTGCCATTGACGTCTAAATAAAATAAAATTTGAAACCCAAACATTCACTGCCGACCCTTGACATTGAAATCTACCTCTCTTCAATGGCCAATAACCCCAGAACGAAAAATGGAACACACTTCTGCTTTTTTCCTCATGAAAGAAGAGACTTTTAGTCTTTCATTTGGTAGGTTCGTGTTTGCGTAAGTCATAGTGAAGAATATTCTGTGGGGCTTGAAAAATCAGGAAAAATACGCAAAAACTGGGGCACGCGGCATATAGCTGAGCTGAAAATGGCTGGCACTCAATGAGTTCATATACTACTACTAATATTTTTCCATTCTGAATTACATGTTGTCTCGTAAACCTTCTAATCTATATACAGATGTTAGCGTGAATTTTCTACATTCTGGTCTACCTTCAACCCTAGGCGGCTAAGATCTGCAACAACATGCTCCTGGCCATCGGGATGATCGGGACCGCAGAGACCATGAACCTTGGCATCAGGTAGTTAGTTAGCCAGCGCTTTGCTAAGCTGCATTCTAATGGTTATTCTAAGCGTAGTATGAGTATGCATACCAGTGTGAGTGTATATACCAATACAACTTGCAGTTGTACATGTTACTACCCTTAACGTGGAATATGAGCTCCTACTCAAGATGCAATGTGGACATGCAGATGTCGCTCCGTGAGCTCTTCTTTAAAGGATCATTCCGTAGATATTCCCTCATGAGTCCAAGAACCAGAGAAGCTTGGTATAAGAAGCATCATGAATGTGCAGGTGACATTTTTAAGATTCACTCGAACTTGGCCCTTAGATGTAGCCGTCACTATAGAAGTAATTACTGTACCAGTAATATGGCTGCAACTATGGCAGCAATTTACTACTTCAGTCTGTGTGTGTGTGTGTCGGCTCATTCACGTAGCTGTGAAGGGGAATCCCGGCCCAGAGTCAGAGAGATGGATGGGGGGTGGAGCCACACACTCTGATTTACATCTTCTGATTGAACTCTCACCAGCGTCCTGCCACAACTCCTGTCACCTAAGAAGACCTGTCATTCATCGTTCTGGCACAAAGCCTCTTTGGCTCGGGGGGCTGAGGATGATGGGATATGAAGTATTGAGTTCATCTCAGTTTAACTATTTGAATAAAACCTGAACTTTTTAGCTTGCCTCAGAAAGGTGGGCAGTTTTCTGCAATTGACCGTTCACCGAAACTGTCTCGCCTGAGCCATCAGAATAATGCGACGCTTTATAATCTACTCTTTAAATTCAGCACATCCCGAGTCAATAATACTGTTTCCTCTCTGTCGTTACAGCGGAAACTCGGCTCTCAAACATAATTCGTTGCGTAATACTGTTCGAAAAACAATTTGTTCGAAAACCGAAACTATATTTCCCATAAGGTTTGCTTATTTTTATGTCTTTAGGCAAAATTTGAATGGCAATTTTCATCAAATTTTACTCACTCGCCTGTGATGGGTGGCAGAGTCGATTCACGGCAACAGATTTTATACAGTAGCGGGGGCCATCAGTGTCACACAAATTTTCTACTTAAGAGTTTTGCAGCATAAAATGTGTGTGTGCGCGTGTGTGTGTGTGTGCGCACCAATTGCTCTTCTCAAAGTGCAGCTGTGTTAGTGCAGCTGATTTATATGTGCTGAGATAGAGGAGGAAAATTGGCATGAGCAGTCACACATAAATCCCCCCACTAGGCCCCTGAAATATGGAGGCATTAAGGGAGCAACACAGATTTACACATCGCCATGCTGCCTCTGATGCGCACACGCACACACTTAGAGACACACAGAATTACATCCAGAGACACTGAAGACAGCAGTTTTCTACCAAACTTCAACAACTTCTACTCCGTATGCACATCATTTTAACGTCTGCATATATAAAAAAGATCAGAATACTACAGCATCCATCCTATAAATGTGCAGCCCCGAGTCGTATTCAGTCCTAATTGGGCGCGCATACTTGCATGCATGTGTGTATGTGTTTCCATATTTCCTCCCTTGTTACTAGTCAATCTCTGGGGCTTTATTATAGGGTTTGACAAAGGCTGTCATCGTTTAGAGGGAGCTCGCACTCGTAAATCTCCCATGCTGCATTGCGGCCCGGTGTCTTATGCAGACAGGATGCTCTCTTAGGCTTGTGTGTGCAGACGCAAGCACACACACACACACAACACAGTCGTGCACAAAGGGGGCTGAACACTCGCACCCAATTTACAGGAAAATGGCAATAACATTTTATCATGTTGAATTTGGTCCTGATGGAGCTGCCCTTTCATCAAATACGTGTGTGTTTCTCCTTACCTGTATAAGCAGGCGGACATGCGCACGCGCACACACACACACACACACACACACACACATCTCTCTTCATAGAGCTAATTTGTTGATCTCAGATGGAGTCTTGGGCCGTCTCCAATGGAGTGTGACGTTCTACTGCAAGGAATGGCCATGCATGGCAATTATGAGCGTGCACACACACACACACACACACACACACTCCGCCTTTCTGTCATTCTTTCTTTTCCTCTTTCAGCTTTTTCGCCATCATCCATATTTGCTTTGTCTCCTCATTCTGCTCTTTTCTTTTAATCCCTTCATCTCTTCCCTCTCTCTGCCTGTCTGCCTGTGTGTAATTTCGACACGCAGCCAACCAGTCGGTAAAAGAGAGGGATGAGAAGGTGCAGAAGCAGGTTTGCCGTCGCACGCATGAACAGTCTCACATCTCTCCTTTTCTAAATGAATTGTGAACATGTGTTCCACTGAAGATTTACGTTGTCGAAGAATGAGCGTGTTGCCTCCATAAATGTGACAGTAAATGTCTCTCTGTGTGTGTGTGTGTGTGTCTGTGTGTCTATTTGCTCGTTAGCTCATTAATGTAATAATAAATGGGGAATGGCTCAGGCTTCCTTTCCTGCGGCATCAGACGAGGACGAGAAGCTAATCTCAACGAAACTGACAGTTAATATCAGCTCATCAAATGAACTCCACCTGCCAGAGCTCCCCCCGGCACAGAAGTACATAAACGCCCCTCCCCTCTTAGTTTTCATCTCCATCCAACTCACACGTCCATTGCTTTAATCTCCAGCAGCATCGTGCAGCAACACGTTCACCTCGCCATCCGTGTCTTTGAGTGCTTATCCATGTCGGTCTTGTTAAACCGTGACATGTCCTCTTCTCCACGCAAATTACGGCAAGCGAGAAACAACACCACTGCGTCAGCCAATAACCACAGCCGCGTGTGTGTGTGTGTGTGTGTGCGTGATGGGAGCAGGAGGGGAACTTCATTGATTTATCGTTAACAGAGGACAACAGCTCCCCGTCAGCGTCTCTGGTCGCTATAACAAACGATCTGCGCGCTCGGACGCGCTTTATTGTAGTTCAGCCAGTAACCTTTTCAGCTGCTGACCCAGAACGCAGGGAGGGGCTGCCTCCTTGTGTGTGCGCACAGAGAGAGATGGGGGGGGGGGGCGCTATGTCAAACATATGTCCCCCCCTGAGTCCTCAGACAGGGAGGTGTCAGCGGGGAAGACAAGGGGGGGGAGGCAGAGGAGAGGGAGAGTGAATGGAGGCGGAGGAGACGAGAGGCTAAAGGCTGGCGAAGAGATGCTTACAGACATTTTAAAAAGCCATCATCTGCTAAAACACACACACACACACACACACACACACAGAGTCATTTATGCCACATTTCCACAGCAGTTAAAAAACGGGGCTGAACCGACACAAAAGAGATGAAGGCAAAGGGAGGAGGGAAAGACATACAGAGTGTAAATGCTATTCCCATTCTTAATTAGTTCGTAGACAGCTAATAAAAGATGTGGTTGTAATGGCAGAATGAGAGCCAGGTGGGGGGAGGGAGGGAGGGAGGGAGACTGACTGCTGGCCTTAAGGACCTATGATGGTTTAATAGTCATATTGAGAGCCGAGTGGAGTTACAGGCCTGTAAGTAACAGTGAACAGAGGTAGCCAAGGCTTGATGTGGTCAGCTTTACACTGGCCTTTAAACTGTTAATATGCAAAACACACTGCACTCCGACAGACCCAGACGCAATAGTTCCACCCTCCCGACTGTAACGTTTGCCGCTTCGCTCCCTGCCCCGCTGCGCCGCTGCTCACAATCTCGTTTGCTTCTTCTTACCCCCAGAGCCTTGGAGATTTGTCCTCTTGCATATGAAAGTGGGTTGCTGCAAAAATGGGGCAGCAAGGATATAAGAGTGTACGCTCTACGTTGACAACAAGGTTTACGACCCCCCCCCCCCCCACCCCGTGCTGCTTAACCACTTCTCCTCCTCCACTTTCTTTTTCTTTTTTTTTTTTACGAAGGAGGGATGATGAAGGATAGACGTGCTGGTAAACATCAATATTGCATTAGCCAGCATTACAAAGCCTTGAGCCATTAACACTGAAGAATGGTCACAGCCTAGGCATAAAGTTCAACAGGGGTCACGACAGTCACCAGCCCACCCCACACCCATCATTTTCCATGTTCTGCCTTTGCTCCACTTTGGGAATGGATCCCTTAATCTGTGCTGCTATCCTTCCCATCCTGCCTCCACCTTTTATTTCCTCTTTCTGCTCGTATTGCTATTCAAGCAGTTTTCCCCTTCATGCCAAGTGACATTGGATTAGAATGAAACTAAATGGATAAATAAGATAATCTATTCACCTTTCACAAAACGATGCCCTTATTTTGAAGGCATCACCATGACTCCATTCAGCAGCTGATATTATCAGTCAGACATTTCAGCCATGGCCTCAACCGGAGAGTTGCGGGGGTTTATATGCCCGATTTGAAGGTTTAGCCCAGAAATTGTACTTTTTTTTGCCAAGTCAGAAGGAGACATTGATCTCTTTCTTCCCATTTTTTATGCCAAGACTGGGTTTGGACCCGAAGCTGCTGACAAAGATCCTCAACATGTCCTCGGGTCGTTGCTGGTCCAGCGACACATACAATCCAGTCCCCGGTGTCATGGAAGGCGTCCCCTCAGCCAACAGCTACCAGGGTGGATTTGGAACCACGCTAATGGCCAAGGTACATTCTGTGTTCCCTGTCAACGCCATAATGACCCGGAACGCCTCCGTTGGCATCTCATTCTATTATTAAAATAATTGTTTTAATACTTTGGCAGTCTCTTGTGATTATGAGATTGACTGTAGCTTTTCTCCTCTTTTGTTAGTCTCCGTAATATCGGAAAATAGCTTAGCTTGTGTAATTTCCCAGAGCCAAAGCTTGCATGTTCTTCGCTCAAATCAAATTAGATTTTTTTTTTTCCATTTTACAATGAAATACAACAAAGACAAACATCAAATCATCACATTTAAGAGGCCAAAGAGAGGCATTGTTGAGGACATTACACGAAGTATTCAGCTAAATTGTTTCCAGTCGCTGTTCTGCCAGTCATTTGATTGCATGATTGCTATTTTTCTTCTCCTCTTCAGTCTCTTTTTTTCAGTCCCTCTGCTCTAGAATTGGCTTTGTCTGACTTTGAGCTGCTTTTTTTTGTCTCTGTGACGCCCTCCTCGTCAAACAATCCCATCTGTGACTTACTGTTTGCCACTTAAGTTTACTGTCGCTGCAATATACACAAGCTGGCAGGGGTAAAAAAAAAAACACCTGGATTTAACTAAGCAAATTAGATAGCCGCTAAATGTTTGGTGAAATCAAATTGTTAAAAAACAAAACATCTCACAGCTATATATATATATTAGTGGAAATAAGTGCATCTATCTGCACATGAAGAATGCAAAGAGAACTCAAAGGATTTGGACTAAAGCCTTAAGAAAACCATTTATATGGATTGGCCGTCACAGAGTCCGGACCTTAACCCCATTGATAATTTTGGGATGTGGTGTAGAAGACTTGACGCAGCCTGACTCTCCCATCATCAATACAAGATCTCGGGGGAAAACAAAAAACACTCTGAATGGAAATAATTGTAACATGTATAATCGTAATAAAGACATGCAATATTAAATGAGTGTCATGTACAAAGTTAAAGGCAAATATTAGTGTGACGGTTATTTGGCAATGCAGCGTATGAGTCGGTTGGTATTATTTAGTCCATCTGATTGCAAACATCAGCCTGGTTTCTGTAGCGCGCACACATGGAAATCTAATACTGTACACTTGTTTACCATGAAGTGTAGCTATTTGACTCTTTTCCTTGCTTTCTTCCCGTGTCTCTGTCTCCAGGATCTCGGTTTGGCTCAGAGCACAGCCACCAACACCAAGACACCCATCCCACTGGGTTCCCTTGCCCACCAGATCTTCCGAGTCATGTGCTCCCGAGGCTACGCTAACAAGGACTTCTCATCCGTCTTCCAATTCCTGCGTGAGGAGAAAAGCCAGTGAACGGAGATGTTACAATGCACGAGACACACACACACACTCACACACACACCCCAGTGCCCCTTATCCCACTATGCTCAGGAGGGACGAAGGCCTTAGAAAGCACACGTCTGCAACCTAATTAGCATACTCTATGTCGACACGTCTTCTCATTGCATTAGCAAAATCATATTTTAAATTCATGGTTCTCCCTCTGCAAGGGGAAACCGTTAAACCTGACTTTAGAACGTATCCAAGACAAGTCCTCTTACTCCAAGCGGTCACAGTGGTGAAATGCGAGGTAAGATGACACACTGCAGGTTTACAGTGCTAATTATGTCTTTTTTTCAGGATGATTGTCGACTAGTAACTGCACGTTTCTTTTGTTATTCAAATTAATCAGATCTGCCTTGATAGGCAAGAGGACAGAAAAACCAACCAGCATAAAAAGATTCACAAAGCCATGAAAACTTGACGAGCGAGACAATCATACAGTATTTACAAATCAAAATGTATTCAGAAATGCTTTTCGGGTTCAAAGTTTACTCTTCAGTCTAATTACTGTGATATATCAGTTATTTTTGTATCATGTGCATCGCGGTGCACTGGGCCATTTTGATAGTTACAGATCATACTTGAACTGACCTCTTTGTCGACTGTCTCCACCTGCTTATTGAGCCATGGTAGTATTACTCCCAGCACTTCTTACATTTTACTGTTCACACTGTCTTGCGCTGTTTTCAGTGAAGTCCACCCTCATACTTTCGGCCTCTCTCCCACCCTGCACGATAACTGTAAATTGTAAGCAGGGAAAGGTCCCTCCTTGCTCTGAGAAAATGTGCATAATGTGTATTTTGTTGTATAGTATTGACGAGAAATCGGAATGTACTTTTTTTTTTCTGTGTGTGATATATTCGTAGTGTCTTGACTGTTAAAACCATGTTGGCACACTGTTGCACAGAATAAAATATGTTTTCAGTATCTGGTATTTGAGTGTGTTTTTTAGTACAGTCTTCTGCACTCAACTTTCAAAGAGGAATTTGTTATAGCTCATTGGCAAAATAGAGCTTACAAATAATATTTTGTGATTAGTTGGGTATATGCAGATGACCATTTTAACTGTATCCGTGAGAACGGATCCTAAAATCACGCCCAGCCCCACGAGGCTAAATCTCCAACCCGTTATACAGATTAGCCGTGTCCTTTTGAAACCAGATGTTAAAACATCTACACATTTACTGCTGTATAATCGGCTCCTACAGAAGTCATATCTGTAGCTAACTGAAACAGCTCTCGGGAGCAGGGCTATGCTTTGAGCTAAACGCTAACAGATATCGAGTTAAATATATTGATTCATTTAACGAGATGACCTGAATTAAAATACAGTTTAGCATTCACTCAGGGGGGTTTTCCTCAGATGTCTAAAGGAAGCATGGAAACTTGAAATAGATCTCAGTCATTGTCACCAAATGTCAATGAAAGCAAGACTTGAGTCTTCACCTGGCCGAGCGCCTGCTGATTTAATTTGATGTTTGAATTAACCTGTTTTCTCACTTTACCTTGGATGAGGGTTTAAGGTTTGATCTTAATAAATCATGCCTAGAAAATATTTATTATCAATCCAGTATTCAGTCTCAAAAGTAAAAGGCTCATTAAAGTCAATATGTTTTATTGCCTGGGAGCATAAATGTCTTTAAACCTTTTCCTCATATTTATTGACGGAGTAGTTCCTTCAATAAATGGACCAACAGACTGACTGACATTGTCAGAAGGCAATCGGCTGCCTAATAATAGTTTGTGCAGACTTCAGGCTTTTCTTGGTCTCAATTTTAATTATACTGTTATATGCCTGGTGTGCGAACAAAAAGGTGAACATTTATGCGATCATTACTTGCATCCTTTTTTGTCCTATAATTCATAGTTTGTTTGTTTTTTAAAGTTTAAGTTTGAGGCTGTACATATGACTTCTACGTTGAAACATTATAAAAACCATCCTGCTCTTCAGTAAGATGCTGTTCCATTGGCTTCCCAAAGCACTTCTGCAGGCCCTCCACTTAAAGCTTAACGGCTTAACGTCAGTCGGGGAGAAATAGCAGCACTAATCTCAGAATGATGCCCTTATTTTCATGATTACAATGAAATGAGAGCGGGGAAAAAACAAATGCGGTTTTGTTTTATTTTGTGCCCTTTCTTCTGAGGCCTGATGTTTCTTCGCGACATTTTATGGAGCTGCTGTCGTCTAAGTGGCAGCCGCAGTTCGAGCAGACTGCGGCGAGCCATTGGTGGCGGGGGTTTGTGTCGTGGGCTTGTGATTCACCCTGTTATTGTTCTTTGGGAAGAATGCACTTGCTGAGGCTGCAGGGCGCTTTGAAGATTATCTTCCATCTTATTATAAAAAAGATGAGTATTTCCACGTTCAATTAAGAATCAACTGATGTTAAGTGTCTCCTCTGGTGTACAGACTGGCCTTTCTGCTCTTTTATCACCATTGCCTTTGCAGACGATAGACTATAAGTCTTGCTAAAGAAGAGCCCTGCCTCTGCCTCGGTCATGCTCTGATTCATATTTGGGTGTTTTAATTTGCCTGTGTTTTACAGCAGGGCTGCTGAGCCGGCGGTTTCCTCATTAAAGGACACATGAAAGCAGGCTGTAAAGGAGCCTTGGTGAGATTGGCCTGCACTGACGTCTGAATGGGGACATAAGCAACCGAAGGGCCAACCAAGTCCCAGAGCCAGCCGGTCTGAACCGGAGGGCCTCACCCTCACAACTATAGGCAGCCAGTGGCGGGACACCAGACACACACACCACACTAAATAGTGTCCTCATCAGGGTTCTGAAACCAGTCTGATGTGTCAGCAGGAGTTCAACAACTTCTGTTTGCTTTACAGGATTTCAGTCGTCTAGTCTTGCATTACTGAACTGAGCGGTGTAATGCCATTATTTTCCCATGGTGTCAAGTTACTCTTCTAATCACATCTGGACACGCACATGGACCTGACCTATAACCTCTACTGTATAGGAGACATGCTGGAGATGAGGCGCACGTTGTGTGTTTGAATGTGTGTGTGTGTGTGCTGCGGTGGTTCACGTGAGATTGGGCGGAAGTGCACGTATAAAAGCGCGTGTTCACCTGTGCCGCAGCAGATGAGAGAGAGGCAGGGGTTGGGGTGTAGCCGTGGTTTTTATTGACCCACCCATTCATTCATTCATTCATTCATTCATTCATTGGTCTGTGCATTCAAAGGTTTGCGTTTTTGAAGCCGCAATACCTACCTTTTCAAATATTTAATGCGTGGGTGGTTCTCTGCCATCTAAACAATAAAACGCCCGCGTCACGCGGCGGTTAAAGGTGTGATGAATACCTGAAGCAGCAGCCTTCTTTGGCTCTCCATTGTAAGTGTTCTTACCAGTTTAATGGTTTGCTCTTTAACGCAGGGAGGTGAGGCGAGGCTCCTCTGTCCTCTCAGCACCCTGTGATTCATAGCAAATGTGCGGTAAGTGGCGTGAGGTTGGAATGCAGCAGGTATAATGGCTGTAACAGCGCTTCTGTCTCTGTCTTCTGTGTAGTAATGTGGCCTTGATATTTTTATATACAAGCCTAGTCAGGCTATTAAGCCCAAGTTCATTCATAGCCCCACACACCCACGGCGTCTGCACACATCAGCAGCACCGCCCGCGTGTCGCCTCCACCGGTTTGTGGACATGCATTCCCCATCCTGAGTCATTGACTCCGCTTAGGTTCATTAGGAAAGCTAATTCTATTCTACTGCAGACGGCAGTTAACTTGTCACGACGACAGCAAAGGCACATAAGAGCGAGCTAATTATAAGTATGAGTCCTCATTAGAGTGTCTTTATGCAGAGATGTAGTGACTTGTTGTGAGACGATGCCTGCATCTCACCAAATCAGCAGATGTTGCCCCGTCCTTCTAGTCGCCGTTCCAGTCACGTCCTGCTTGTGTTACTCAGGTGGGATACGTGGTGTTTAATCGCCTGCAAATGGTTTAATCAATGCATTTCCTAATACCTAAGTTGTTCCTTGCTATCCTCCAGCATTATATTCATTCATTCTCTCCCATCCTCTTCTCTCTTCCTGCTATACTGCCCTTTCCTCTGATATTATGCTATTTCCTTCTATATGTTACCCCCCCCCCCCCACACACACACACACACACACTCTCTGTCACCTGTGAGTAACGACAATATGCACACGCGATCCATCACACGCTATACTGCACATGCTCAGTAGAGCTTCATTGTATTAATTACTCTCATTGGAAGAGTGATCATCAGCCCACATCAGAATCCATCTCTCTCCGAGTTCCCAGGTACCTGGACCAGGTAAATAACCGCAGGTTTCTGTACCAACTTCAGCCCCATCATTCCCATTGGACCCACCAGGGTGGGCCCTAAACACCCAGGAGGATGCAGTTCCCACTGAGATGCATTCATCTCTGCCACTGGTGAGGGTAACTGGTGGTGCCTCGGACCTGTATTGCAAAAGAGCAGAGTGAAGCTATAGCCTGGGCTCCATTGGCTCAGCAGTCAGAAGGGAAGAACGCTCTGTATTACAACAGCTTCTCGAAAGGTGCATGAGGTTGCCTGTATTAATCTGTCTGGGCTTAATAAATGGCTCCAGATGAAAAATGACATCTGGAATCCAAACAAATTCATTAACTGAGACAAATCAACCTGAGGACAGCACGGAAGAGCACAAGGTCGCGTTCACACCCAGCAGGCCTCAGTGAGGTTCATTAGACTGTGGGATGGAGAGGGTTTTTTGTCAGCTGAAAACAATGAAAACTCTGTGGTGCATGCTAAGAATATACCTTACAACACAGGAGTCGTGTTTTTTTTTGTTTTTTACAAGGTAACATGAAGCCAGGGATTACTGTGACTCTAAAAACTGAGTCGGTGTCGCCAGCCGTGACTGAATGAGTGCAAAAGAGAGCAGAAGCACAGGATGTTATGACATCGCTGAAGAGACTGCAGATCGGTCAAATCGTCCTTAATTAAATCTAGTCCATCAAAAAGATGGCAAATATTTTATGGATTATAATTTGAACCAACCTGAGCAGGAAACAACCCAGAAAGCAAGAACTGCCGGTAATTAGCTTGGAGTTTCTCTGCAGTTGTTCATCCATTCAGCTGAAGGGACTAAAGTTCAAGGAAGGAGTGAAGACAAGCTTTGTCTTTATTAAAAAGGACATTGTGTGAATGTCCAGAGCATAACTTTTAAACTGTCTAAATATTTTCAAAAGATTGTACAGAGTGGTGTCTTTTGCAATTGTCTCAAATTGGGGGGGGGGCATTTCCATGGCAACTGCTTAGACTTTCTGTGAGATTCCTCTTTCCAAAGAACAGCCTTTACAACGTGGATTCTTTCTTCTACAAACTACAGGTACGCCGGAAACAATGCAAAATGCATCGTTTTAGTTTAGTTTCACGTGACTTTGAGATTTATTCTGAACCGACTGCAAAGAATGAAAGCGCTTGTATTTGTGCAGAATGCGCTGCAGTTCCTTTTCGTGGGGGGCCTGGGGGGTTGTAATTATGGCGAACAAATGCCACAAAAACCTCAAAATTAAAATTGCGCTAGTCTGACTGAACTCTTTCAGACTTTGTCAGACTGTTCAAACCCACTGTCTAAATCTTTTAAAATGTCTCAGTCTTTCATAAATCCTGGGTTACACAAGTTAGTTGCAGCAATGAAGGATCATCATGGAGACTTACTGATGCGATTAATACTTTCTGGTCAACAATGGAACCCAATTAGGATTCAAAAGACCTTTTTTCGGACTGCAGACAATCAAGCATTTTAGGGACTCAATAAGTGCGCTAATCTCCAGCCTCTGGTTGTTGTGGTGTTTCCTACTTGCTCAGTTAAATCTCTCTTCATGGCCAATTGACCCTGACGCCTCAGTCTCATCCCTCGCTAATTGAGCAGCGAAAGAACAAGCGGTGAAGAGAAAACGAGCGGGTTGAGGAGCAAGGAATGATGTGATGGGGAGCGACTGAGGCCTCATTGATTAGGCGGGCAGCAGGGCATGTTTCTCTCTTGATGCTTGGACGCATTAAGGCTACGCAAACACCAATAATTGGTTCATTTGTATCACAGTGGAAGGAACTAGCGCAACCGTCCTGTGTGTGTGTGCGCAATAGATGAGGAGCATGAAAATTAAATGCAGTTTGCTGGGTGGTTGGTGCAGACTGAAAGATGTCCACTGATTTGTGTGTCACGTGTACTAAGCAGGAATGATTTAAAAAAATAAAAAAATAAAAAAAAGGATCCTCAGAGACTTGGGATGACAATAACGCTCACTTCAGGGAGAGGAAGAAATGGGGAGAGACCTGCTGCTGACTGTGACAAATTAGCTCTGGTATCGAGGTGGCTGATTGGCTGCGGGCGTCAGGAGGGAAGGATACGGTGGGGCTGGCTGAGGTGATGGATAGTTATTATGCCATTCTATTAAAAGAAACTGCAGCTTTGGGGGCTTTGCAGTTCAGTGATAGCTGTGGAGGGCTGCTCACGGCTGTCAGGTGAGATCGCCCATCTCTGCGACTCTGTCTGCGTCTTTGAAGTGGAAACACAAATGTGGTGAAGCAAAGAGACACTGAGAAAATGAGAGTGTCCTTCCGCACCGATGTCAGCATGCCCATCTCTGCTCTTAGAAGACGGTATATGTTAGAGTTCACATTGCAGGTGTTCCCAGCATCCCACGGCATTACATCCATCAGGTCATAAGAACCCCTGACAGGGCGTAACTGGCGCCCCCCACCTTGCCCCCCCCCCAGAGAGCTGAGTGTTCCCTGGATGTGGAATGATGGGGATTCCTCGGTCTCGGCTGTCATCTCTAATCCAATACTGTCAACAGCATAGCTGAATCTTCATCCCTTTCCCGTGCGGTGTATCACATGTCCGCACACACACACACACACACACAGACACGCACACACACACACACACACGCACACACACACATGGTGGACTTTCTCCAGCTCACCACACTCTGGTTCACAAATACATTTGAATTTGCAGCCATGCTGAAGATTGCTGAATCTACGTATCGTTGGCATGTCCAGGTGCTAAGTCACCATTATGCCTCCCTCTGTCACTCACACACACACTCACACACACACACACACACACACACTCAGAGTCACAGTGGCGCCAGAGCACTGGGCTGTGCTAAGCAAGTAAATATAGCGAGTACAGGCTTTATTAGAATTGAAAAGACTTTGATACTGTTGCAGCTAAGCATGACTGATTGTCCTCACCGATTCCAAGAAGCCTCCACCCCTCTGGGCGTGGAGGCTTCTGTCCGTTTGTGGGTCTCATGAGGCCATAGTTCTTCCGGTTTGAATTATCAGATAATTCCATTTTTTTTTTTTTTTTTTCTTTTCTTTTTTTCTCTTCTTTTTTTTTCTTATAGTGATTGTGACCGTCACCTGCCCTCTTGGCAGCCTAGCCTATTCCTATTTTATTTGTTTTATTACCTGCTTACCGCCGTAGAGGGCTGTGCACACCGCAGTGAACATACAACATGAACAAACAAAAAGTGACAAATACACAGTGTTCTGAGAAGAAAGTGCAATGGATTTATTTGTGCCCCTTAATTCTACCCCTTCCATCCAATCATCACCAAGAGTTGTCCCAATACACCAGGTTCACATTCGTCTCTAGAGGAAAGTATGGATCACCAAGTTCTCAGATCTGAAGAAAAAGAGAGAGAGCATAGTGAGAGCCACAAGCACTAACCCAGCAACCTCCACTAACTCAGAGATCTGTGTGCGGGGTTGACTCTCTAAACGAGTTTTAATAGGTGCTGGAGTGGTGGATCTGGCATGCGTGAAACCTCCACCTAAGAACGGGGCAGCCATCCCGGACCCAACAATGGCGACATAAGCCCCCAGATCACCCCAAGCAGCTACAGCAACCCAAGAACGACCACCATGGCCCCACCAGAGCCACACGCAGAAGAACCAGTCCAGGGCCCGGGGGCGACTTACACCAACACAGCCGACGAAACCTAGGCCAGCGCAGCGGCACGGGGCACAGCGGGCCGGCCTGGCGCCCCACCAGCACCCAACAC
>NW_027180745.1:0-35908 GCF_040956055.1 Brachionichthys hirsutus | reverse complement strand
GCTTTTTCCACAGTTCACTGCCGGCCACACAATCTAAGGAGGGTCAGATTTCACTGAGTCATTAATAGCCGTAAACATCCAAGGAAAGTTTGCTGTTGCATACACAAACTGCATATCATCGAGGAAATGAGTTGCAAGGGTCAAAGATTATGAAGTATGAAGTGCTGCAACTGCACAAAAACCGATGCCAGGGTTGTGTGTCACCACCAGATGATTTCTGGTCAGCCAAAGTAATTCCTGGAAGTTTCAGGAGACTCTATGCATGTGGGATTTATCTTAGAAAGTAAATTCTCCCAACTATGCCGTTAGCACAAGTTTAATATGATTGGGGGGGGGGGGTATTTGACAAATACATGCAATGATATGATTGTCTAAATGTATCAGAATGAAGTTTCCAAGTTGTCTTTGCCAGATTGTGTCAATGGTAAACTAGTTTTCCAGAGAGGTGCTCTAACAGATGTGCTCGGATACGGACTGGAAGCCAGCAGCTTTTCCCAGCTTACGCTGGAGTTCCTGCCAAACTCTGAGCCCCAGTCAGTGATTCTTGGAGCGCTGAGCATCTTTTTCTTTTTACAAAATTTGTCTTCATTCCTAATATAAAAATAATCCCCTGGAATTATTTATACTATGGCATGCCGTTCAGGAACTTATTATATATATATATCAAAAGTGCTGGAATATATGGACCGAACTATGAAAAGTCTGAGAATATGGACCGAACTCTGGAATATATATACGAAAAGTCTGAGAATATGGACCGAACTATGAAAAGTCTGAGAATATGGACCGAACTCTGGAATATATATACGAAAAGTCTGAGAATATGGACCGAACTATGAAAAGTCTGAGAATATGGACCGAACTCTGGAATATATATTTTGATATATATATTCAGACATTTTCATAAATATATTCAGACATTTTCATATATATATTCAGACATTTTCATAAATATATTCAGACATTTTCATATATATATTCAGACATTTTCATAAATATATTCAGACATTTTCATAAATATATTCAGACATTTTCATAAATATATTCAGACATTTTCATAAATATATTCAGACATTTTCATATATATATTCAGACATTTTCAAATATATATTCAGACATTTTCATATATATATTCATCGGCACGCCAGCCATCACGTGACTTGTCGCGCGTCAGACGGACACCCACAGCATGCATTACATTACAAATACAGTCAAACATCCTGTCTAAGAGGAGCGTTTCAAAAAAAAACCTGCGGATTTGTTTCAGGGCGTTCATTATCTCCTCACTGAGGATTGCCGGCACTAGATTCCGAGCTGACTCCATTTATGACACAAGATCGATCTGGCTCCGCGACCGGGAACCGAACAGGCGCAACAGGGGTGTGAGTGCGGAGCCCTAACCACTACACCGCGGCTTTCAAATATATATTCCCGTGCACCGAAAAAAGTCTGAATATATATTTGAAAATGTCTGAATATATATTTGAAAATGTCTGAATATATATATGAAAAAGTCTGAATATATATATGAAAAAGTCTGAATATATATATGAAAATGTCTGAATATATATATGAAAATGTCTGAATATATATATATCAAAATATATATTCCAGAGTTTGGTCCATATTCTCAGACTTTTCATATATATATTCCAGACTTCGGTCCATATTCTCAGACTTTTCATATATATATTCCAGAGTTCGGTCCATATTCTCAGACTTTTCATTGTTCGGTCCATATATTCCAGCACTTTTGATATATATATATAATAAGTTCCTGAACGGCATGCCATAAAACTCAAATAAAATAAATATTCAGTATGCAAGGGAAATGAAGTTGTTACAGTCACAATACATTAGCATCAAATTTTTATGCAGGAAATATTTTAGTTTTTTTTTTTTTAGTCAGTCATTGTTCCAAGTGTCGGAGGACGTTGGCACAACAGCCCTTTATCTGATAGAACATTTTCAGGTTGATTTATTATTTGTTATTTCACCACCAAGCCCATGGAACATGAGTCATTCCGTTTACCTTGTAAAGCCTGTTCCAGCTTGTGGTAGAGCACCGCATGAAACAGGTGCACGAGTATGACTGCATGCTGCAGGTGCAAAAAAAAAAAAAAAAAAAAAAGAAGAGGTGCACTCCATTGTGAATGGATTTGTGCAGTTGCTTTGAGAGAACATCATTTAATCCCCAGGGAAAGGTAAACAGAAAAGGCTCTGCACCCCTTCATGGTGTGATATTTCTGTTTCTCCCAGCTGAAGGTATCAGTTAAACATCAGCAGCAGATCAGCCGTACTGAACGTGCAAATGGTGCACTTGTAGGCACTTGTGATTTAAGTTGTGGCATTTATTTATTTATTTGAATAATTCAATACACTTTTAAGAGACTGGACATAAGGATAGCTAAGATCTGAATTAAAAGACAAGATCTGTTTCCAAAATAGTTTAAGAGTGACAAAACATTGGGAGCAGCGCGGTGCACAGTAGATAGCGCTGTTCCCTCACAGCAAGAAGGTCACAGGTTCGAATCCAACATGGGGACTTCCTGGGCGGAGTTTGCACGTTCTTCCCGTGTGTGCATGGATTCTCTCCGGGTTCTGCGGCTTCCTCCCACATCCAAAAACATGCATCTTTGGTGAATTGGTTATATTAATTGCTTATGTGTGTCCCTGCGATGAACTGGCGGCTTGTCCAGGGTGTACCCTGCCGCTCGGCCATAGACTGCTGGGATCGGCTCTGATAGATCCCGCGAACCGGATTTTGGATTAAGCAGTTAAGAACATAAATGAATGAATGAATAAAACATTGAGACTGCAGGCATCTTGCTTTTGGAGACTTATCCCCTTCTAATGAGAAAATAAAACATAACAGGAAACTGAGATTGAAGGTTGAAAGATCACAATGAAATTTAAGTGTGTAATTTATACTGAAGCTGTTTTACATTAAAGGCCATTATATGACTCTAGCTGGGATTGAGTTCACCGTTTCATCTTGGCTGGTCGAGCCATGAACTTTGTGTGAGTTGCATTCGGACCAGGAAAAGCTAAGCTTGTAGTTGGAAAATAAGATTATAGGCCTAAACTCAAACAACTGATATGTGGACACCAGACTGATTCTCGTTTCTGTTTGTGACAGTCGGGCTTTAAATGCATTTGGAAATCAGTCTTATTTTTTCAATGATCTGATGATCCAATGAAAATGTTTTAAAGGACCCTTTAAAGATGTTGCATTGGATCCGACTGACAGAACCTCCTGCTAAGACGGAATGATGCTTCAGACCCCTGTCACACTGCACATGCAAAGTTTCTGAGACGGCTGCTTGGTGTTCTTTTATTTGGTGCTCGATGGGTCTAAGTCTTTCTGTTATTAAAGACACACACACCTAAAACACAGAAGCTATAAAGATATGAAACTTTTCAGCGACAGATCAGGAGGTGCTCTGAAGTCTCGTCGGCAGAAGGTTGCTGCAGGGTTGCCAGAGCGGCAGGATAAATCCTGACCTGAGAAATGTACGTTTATGAATTCTTCTCGGAAATTCCCTTTCAAATGTTGCTGCAAAACAGTATGAGAAAAAGCAAACCTCCCAAAGAAGTGGTGCCGCCATGCCTTTGTAATGTTTGATCAGAGTTACCGCTGCACAGAGGGACGGACTGAGTGACAGTGATTACTGACGGTCCCTGAGGACATATACTGAGGGCCCCTCTCGCCTCACCCTGTTGGTCCCAGGAGCCGCAGGAGCAACACCGTCAGTGCCAGCGACTCATTCCGTGTTGCATAACTCAGTGTGAGAAGAGACAATGTCACTCATCTCAACTAAACCCATGTTTAGGTTTCACTGCGATCGGATTCCCTTGTCATAACATCATCTGACCACAACCATGGACTCTGTTTTCCTCACGTATTCCACTGTGATATATTTCCCCTTCATGTCTTTGCGAGCATCCTGTCAGACCCTCCACTAAGCTTGTTTTCACAGTCTTTGCAGTGTCTTCTGTGTCACGGAGCTGCAGCTCGGTTATCACGTAGTTCCTTCGGCATGGGATAGATAATAAACATTTTTTGGTTTGGGGGAAAATCAATTAAGTTTACAATCTAAAATAAATTCTAACACTGAAACCCCCCATTTACGGATTCAAAAATCAGTTAGAAATACACATCAACTCTGGTTCACTTTAACTTTTCAGTCCATTATTACAATAATAAGTGTACCAACAACAACTAGAGCTAATCATTTACTAAAGGAAGTGTCTCCCTCTGCTGGCAGAGCTGAGGATCACACAAAAACGATGCTGCAGTGGATTTTGCTTTTTCAATTCAATAACAGTTATAGTGTGTGTGTGTGTGTGTGTGTGTAATAAGTATCATGACATAAATATAAGATTAATTATTCCATACATATTGTTAACCGCTTATCCGTAACTGGGTCGTGGGTAATGCTGGAGCCTAAGCGCAACAGTCAAGTGGCGACCCTGGACAAGCCGCCAGTTCATCACAGGGCCGCACATAGACAGACAATCATTCACGCACACACACCTACAGAAAATTTAGTGTAAGCAACCATGTTGCATGTTTTAGGAGGTGGGAGGAACCAGAGCGAACCCACACAGACACAGGGAGAACATTCAAACTCCTCACAGGAAGGGCCCAAGCTGGATTTGAACCTGCAACGTTCTTGCTGTGAAGCAACAGCAATACCCATTGCGCCACTGTGCTGCCCAGTTTAGTTATTAATTGTATTTTTTTTCCAGTAGTTGTTTCAGTTTCAGCAGCAGAACTAATGTGTGGTGCCTGCAATAGTGGCCTCATCCAGGGTCCTTCACACAGCAGGCATTACAGAAACAATTGTGACTGGAGTAACGGGTTCTGTGCTCCGGTAGATCTTTGTGTGTGACAACTCTGACTCGGAGCTGTGCTTCCAGCTGGTCACTCCTGTTGAGTCACGGGTCAGTTTAATCAAGTTTCACCACAGCACACAGGAATCTGTTACAGTCTCAAGGTAGCCAATAAATTAAAGATGCCAACAAAAAAGAAAAGAAAAAAAACAGCCAGAGTGCGGAGAAGGAAACCAAAGACTCGGAGGATCAGGAGCCAAAGTCAAAGAAGAAAAGCAAGCTGGTGAGTAAGTCAGAAGGCGTCAGAAAACCAAAGAAGAAGTTTGAAGACAGTGATGAGGAAAGATACAACTCTGAGACATCAGGACCTGATGTGAGGAGCACCAGGAAGAAAGGACAAGATAAAGAAATGGTCCAGAAGAATTAAAAACAAAAACAAAGAGGAGAGTGGGGATGATTTGAACAATGGCCTGCCGAGCACTGATAATGAGGATTACAGCAATGACTCCAAAGGTAAAAAGAGATGAGAAAAACTCCCTGATCTGATTGAAACCACAAAGAAAGGATCAAAGAAGTCGTCTGTCAAAACGAAATGGGGTCCAAGAATAAGGAAACCAAAGATGACGGTAAAAAATCCAAGAAAGAGGAAGCACAGACAGCTGGGGATGAAGCGGAAGAGAAAAAGAAAAAGAAAGAGAAGAAGAAGAAAGGTTCGGTGAAGAGAGATAGCGATGAAGACCCCAAGAAGACAAAGGGCAAGAAGAAGAAGGTTGAAAACTATGCTGAGATCTACGAGAAGGAGCTTCGCAACTATGTGCCAGAAAACATGGAGAATTATGAGGATGAGTATCACAAAAAGAAAGGTAAACTCTTTATATCACATGTAAAAATGTTCGAAGGGCAAGATGCATGTTGATAAATTCATGGTACTGTATATAAGCAAGGTAATCCTATATAAATCCTTTTTGAGGGAAAACATCTAATTCCCAAAGAAGAGGTAGATCCTTAAATGAGGCTTCTGAGTCCTGCAACAAAGTCCCAATGCATGGTTTGGAAATCGAATACCCTGTGATGTATAGGGTTACAGTCTTATCTTCTATCCACGTATGACACCTGGCTCTCGTTCAGCTTTACACCGGCTGGCTTTGTATTCTAATTCACAATGGTCAGTGAGTGCAGACCTTCAGTTTCCCCATAATGCCAATGAACATAAAACCAGCAGTCTCATGATGGCCTCCTTATCCGGATCCATCCACGTTGCATCACAATCTGTCCAATGGTTCATGTGAAATGTACTTTACCTGCCTGAGTACTGCACTCCTCAGCCATCACTGACCTGCACACAGGTTGTTTCTTTAACTTGTATAAAGAAGCTTCTCTTCTCTTCTCCTCCTCCTCCTCCTCATCAGACAAATCGAGATCTATCTAATAGCAGAACAGCACCTTTACATTTAACGCTGTGCCTTGCCGTCCTTCTCCCACGCTCCTTGGTGATCTGTCATGGCGTCCTCCAGTGTACGAGGTGGTGACCATCACTGGAGACGAGAGAGGAGCTGGAACTGATGCCAACGTGTTCATCTCTCTGTTTGGCGACTACGGCATCACCCCGAAGGTTCACCTGGCGAGCAAGTAGGTCCTCCTCGAGCATCATGTCAAATAATTAGGTCAAATAAAGAGCATTCATTTTAATATTTGTAATGTATGTTTGACTGTGTTGTTTTGTTATGCTGAAACTATGTCTTTGTGTTTTTCTTCTCTTTAACAGCACAGAAAAGAAGTATTTATTGCTCAGTGGAGCGGCGCATGTTAAAGATCTGACTGTGTGACTGTTGTGATCACTGCTGTCTGCATGATCTAATTTACTGCATGATTTTGTCAATAATTTTGTATTTGTATTGCTGTTGTTGTTGTTGTTAGTGGTGGTGTTGTTAAACACTGTATATATTTAGCTTTTATGACACATAGGATGAAATTCAGGATGATTTCAGCTGTTTTCTGGTTTTAGGAGCCGTACGGCGTTTGAAAGGGCCAGAAATGACGTGTTCAGAATCAGAACTCACAATGTCGGCACGCTGAGAAAGATCCGGTACGTTTGGCTTTTCCTTTCTGACCCAGACAATGTGGACCGCTTTGGGCTGAGCGTGTGCAGAGCTGTGGCGTTGGATGAGATGCCGGGATGTTTGTTTCCTTTGGCACCTAGTTATTTAGATTTTATAATTCTTATTGCTGTTCAGAATTGAGCACGACAATACTGGCATGAGCGCCAGCTGGTTCCTGGACAGAGTGATGGTGACGGACGTGATCAGGCCTCACATGAGGTACTACTTTGCGTGTAACAACTGGTTGAGTAAGGTGGAAGGAGACGGCCTTTTTATCAGAGACCTGCTGGGCAGCATGGACCCCATGGAAATGCCTAAATGTACGTACACACAAAAATGTTTGTCTAAACATTAGTCAAAATGCTATGGAAACATTTGTAGCATTTCCATTTCCACAAATAAATACATAGAATATTTGAAATAACGAACACAGTTTTTGTATTTGGTGTACCCTATTTAAGTTTTTGCTCTAAGTTGGTTTATGAATTTTAATCTTCTGTCTTGCTTTAAGATAATAAATACGTAATCAGCGTTTTCACTGCGGATGTCAAAGGCAGCGGAACAGATGCAGATGTCTTCATCAATATCTTTGGGGAATTTTGCGATACAGGTGAACGAAAGAACAAAAGCGAAGATTAGACAAGAGTGATGACATACAGTCAGGATATGTTTCCTATAAACTACGTACTATATGCTTATTTCAGGTGAAAGGCGTCTTGATAATGACAAAAACAACTTTGAAAAGGGCGCAGAGGACAAATTCACTATTGAGGCACCAAACCTGGGCAAAGTGAGGAAGATGACCATCGGCCATAATAACAAAGGCTCTTCAGCGGGATGGTTTGTGGACAAGGTAAGGACGTAAGACAAAAAAGAGACGCGACAAGAAGGAGGGCGCAGAGGCAACGATAAAGGTTTACAAGGTTAAGGTTTACCTGACCAAGAACTGCAAAAGGACGTGCAATGATTGACAGCTGCCTGTCATCATTCACTGCATGGCGGTTTTACTTAGTGTCCCTCATTATCATGCTTTGTCCCACTTGTACAGACCTGTTGTCCCACATTTGTCTGGTTATTTTCTGGTCACTAGTTCCAACTCAACCGGTCAAACTCTTGGAAACAACAGATTTCAATCACACATTTGCTCTGGTTATGTTAGTCTTGTTTTATTTTTCCATTGTACGCAGGTGATTGTGGACGATCTGGGAAACAAAATAGTATATGAATTTCCAATAAGTCGCTGGTTTGCCACTGACGAAGATGATGGGAAGATCCAGCGGGACATCTTAGTCGGAGGGACCCAGCCGACAGGTGAGGACGAGCCTGGAATGATTTATTATAAGACACATCTTTCAATTCCTCCATGAAAATGCATGAGGATAAATTACCTCAGTACTCAGCTGCCTCTTCCAAATCATTTGCTTTATTTTCAAGTCATTACCGTCCTGCTCTGAAAATTATCATTAGTGCATGAAGGCTTGTGAGGATAAGATGTTTTATTTCATTTTGATTGATAACATACTGTTTTTCCATCTTAAGACAGTTCAAAAGAAAAACATGATTTCTGTCCAGCTTGACAAAGTTTTTAATGAGGTCACTGAATCATGGATCAGCGTATCAATGACTTGGAGTCGCCTCAGCTCCTTCGGGAGTCCCAGGTCAGCACAGCCTGTGAGCCTCTGACACGCAACTGTGTCCTCCAGGTATTGTGTACAATGTCCAGGTTGTGACAGGAAACATCAGAGGTGCTGGGACCAACTCCAACATCCACATCGTGATGCACGGCTCAAAAGGCCTGAAGAACAGCGGCAAGGTATCCAAAGAAGCGGCTTTCAATACTGACTAGGATTTAGAAGAAGTGGAGCTGACATTCTTCTTCTTTATTGTTCAGACCACTCTGGGAGTGTGATTGAATCCCTTCTCCTACTTGATTAAACCCAGGTGTTTCTGGCTGGAGGGAAGTTTGAGCGTGCCCTGACAGACATCTTCAACGTGGAGATCGCTGCGCTTCTCAGTCCTCTCAGCAGAGTCACCATCGGACACGGCAACGAAGGAGTCAGCGCAGGGTGGTACTGTGAGAAGGTACGTTTTGCATGCACGCCTCCTGCATGCGCACGCAACGGTCCGGTTTTTCCACCGTGAGCTAAAGCAATGCTTTTTTTTTTTTTGCAGGTGGTGGTGTACTGCCCATTCACAGGGATAGAGCAGACCTTCCCATGCAGCAAATGGCTGGATGAGAAAGAGGGAGACGGGCTGATAGAGAGAGAGCTCTATGAGATGGTGTCCCTCAGGCAGAAGAGACAGAAGAGTGAGTTGAACGATAATGTTGCCAGCAGCAGAAATAAATCAATCTCATTTGCATAATCAAACAGCAAGGCAGTCTACCTTCACTCTGCTTAGCAAATTCCAGTGTGACTTTTCTAATTGCATATAAAATGAAGTCAAATATGCCGTCTAGAGAAAAGTAAGCACTAAATCTGTTTCCATCTTTTCTATCAGCACAATATGTGCATGATTCTATTTTTTTGTTTTTCAAACCACACATATTTGGTTACTGTTTTTACTTCATTTCAGTTTCACATTACACCCACTTGGTGTATCTAAAATCTGTTTTAGATACTCCACTGAAATATTTAAGGAGTAAACCTTTTCACCCTTTTCAACATGTCAAGTCTCTCATTGCATCAAGTCTGTTCTTCAGACACAGGGGACAGAGGCTGTTTCCCCCCCTGAAAGTCACATAAATGATGATGACAATGGTCCACCATTAATCCATCCAATAATAGTCACAAATCAGAAACAATGGCTTGCGTTCTTTCACCAATCAGAACACCCCTGGTCCTTGTGGATCTGGACGTCAGACCTGCCCGGCGCAGGAACCGATGCAGAAATCTCCTTCCAGGTTTACGGCGAGAAAGGCAAGAGCGATGAGATCAGACTGGACAACAAGACAGACAACTTTGAGCAGGGACAGGTGGACAGGTTTATGGTGTGTAGGTCACATTCATCGATAGATAATTCAGGTAATCGAGCTTTATAGATTACTTTTAACATGTTGTGATCTTACAGGTTGAAATGCCTGATTTGGGAAAATTGCTCAAATTTCGCATCTGGCACGAGAAGAGAAATCCTTTCGCCGGGTGGCATCTTAGCAAAGTAAGAAAATATGTCATCTTGATAATGATGCATTCTGAGTTTTTTGTAGCGCCCCCCAACCCATATATATGTGATACTGCCCTGAGTTCTTCCTCTAAATAATGATAAGTAATAATGATAACAGTAATGATTAATCATTAGCATTTAATATTACTGGTATTGTCAGGAAATAAAACTAATCAAAATACATTATCTGGTTGATAAGCAGACCAAAATAATTTAAAAGGAATCTTAACCACGTATTTCCTACAGGCTTACAATTTGATAAAATATTAGCATTTATTGTGTAACTGTAAAGTGAAAAATAAATAATTTCAGAGGTAATAAAATTATAACCATTTCAATTAAGATGTAATCTAGAGATGCCTCATATATCCCTGCAGCAATGTCTTTTTCCAAATAGGCAACTATAATGAGGACATTGACAAAGGAGAAGTATACGTTTCCATGTGAGCGCTGGCTGGACACAAATGAAGATGATAACGAGGTTGTTCGAGAGCTACCAGCCTGTGGAGATCTGATCCCAGAGCCCCTCTCGTGTATGTTTATCCTCCTGTATATACACCTTAAGCAACTCAATTCCTCTTTGTCAAAGAAGAGAAGTGTAAATCTTGTTTGATTCTGTGCCGCAGTGATCAAATACAGAGTGACAGTTTGCACGGGGACTGTCAGTGGCAGCGGCACAGATGCAACCGTTTTCCTAAATCTGATTGGAGACCAGGGGGACACGGGAGACCGGTGTCTGGTTAACTGCAAAAACAACGTCAACAAGTTTGAGAAGGGAAATGTGAGTAACGTTGGTTTACGAGTGGTGTGGAGGCAAATGAAACGTTAAGGAGACACAGCAGCCCTTTTTGATTCAGCGGAGCCGTGAATCTGAACTACAAACACCATCATTTAAAGGGCATACCCCCTCATATGAAAACGTATTTAAATCCAGTGGACTTGGATGTTATTTATTTATTCATTTATGTTGGAGCACACCAAATTGCACCCGTTCATACTTCACACAATGTGAAAAATGACAGTCAATTGTTTCCAGATTCACACCAAAATTTTAATCTTCCTGTTCTGTCCCAAGACTCACCCTCCCGCAGGGTTTCATTTGAAATACATTGATTAGTTTTTGAGTAATCCTGCTACAAATAATCAGACCTGGTTGAAAACCTCCATTGTGGAGCAAAAATATTAATTATTTCCCCTCTCCTAAAATATTATCTTTAGTTTATCATTATTGTATGTTCCTGTTATACATGTTCGTGGCATTCATGACATGATGATTCAAGAGTACCAATTTTGGGGAATATTATTCGCACTGTATGGATTTCATCTCAGTAATAATAATGCAAGGCATTTGTAATCCTGTATCTGCTGCACATATTTGTCAAATATCCATCAAATAATCACGATGTTTAATCCACTAATTAAAATAAATATGTCATGATATTTGTCACTTGGTCCTATAGAATGAGACTTTTTTTTTTTTTTATCTTTCCAGTCGGATGAGTTCGTCATCGAAGCAGTAAACATCGGGCAGATCCACCGGGTGAGGATCGGACATGATGGCAAAGGTGGAGGCTGCGGCTGGGTCTTGGATAAAGTGATTGTAAGAGAGGAGGGCCAGGCCGAGGCCCACGCCATCGAGTTCCCCTGCAACAGGTGCATCAGTTATTGTAAACAGCAAGAACAGACTGAACAGTTACTGCAAGTGCAGGTGTGTGTGTGTGTGTGTGTGTGTGTGTGTTGCAGATGAGATTGTATTCATTTGATGTGCTGTGTAGATGGCTGGACCGCAATGAGGACGACGGACAGATCGTCCGAGAGCTGGTGCCATTCTCAAACGGGCAGCGTCTTTACAGTAAGCTAGAGGATCTCATTGTAAAGCTCAAAGTGGAAGTCCACGAAACGTCACGGCCGCGTGTCTGTGTGCACGGCAGACGTTAACTACCACATAGCGGTGAAGACGGGAAACATCTCTGGGGGCAGCTCAGACTCCAACGTGTTCGTCAAGCTGTACGGAGAGAAAGGCGACACCAGTAAGATGATGCTGGTGGTCTCTGACAACAACCTTGGGAATTACTTTGAGAGCGGTCGCGTCGACATCTTCACGGTGGAAACCTTTGATGTTGGACAGGTGATGAAGGTGTTTATCTTGATAAATATATAGAAATAAATTGCTTGCATAACATCCTCCATTTAATCTTCATCCAGATCAACCGTCTGCTGATTGGCCACACCAATGAAGGCATGCGTGCGGGCTGGTTCTTGGACAGTGTTCAGATTGTGGTTCCGGTCCATGGAAAGCATTACATGTTCCCGAGTGACCGCTGGCTGGATGAGGATGAGGCTGACGGCAAGACGGAGGTGGAGATTTACCCCAGTGAGATCCTGGAAATGGAACAATGTGTGTAGACGTTCTCTTTTATTGTATGCGTAGAACATTTATGTATGTCTTGTTGTTACACACACTGGAAGTACATTCACGTCTCAGTACTGTGAAATGAAAATCACATGACTTCTGTTCTTTCCAGTGATTAACTATGAAATAACAGTCGTGACTTGTGATGTGATGTTTGCCGGCACCAATGCAAGAGTGTTCATCCAGATCTACGGGGACAACGGGAAAACAGAGGTCATCACTCTGGAAAGCAGATCCAACAACTATGAGCGGGACACAACGGAAATATTCAAGGTATCAAAGCAACGCATTGGTTTCAGAGGCTCCAGAGTGCATTTCTGTAGTTTAGTCTTGCTGGCAAGGAAAATAATAAATGGATCGATTCTTAGGTGAGACTCTGAAATTGCTCCACAGTTAGAAGCCAAAAACGTGGGGAAGATCTTCAAGATCCGCGTTGGGCACGATGGCTCGGGGATCGGGGCCGGCTGGTTCCTGGAGACGGTTGATATCAAACATCTCGTCATGACCATGGTGCCCAAGGAGAAGAAAAAGGAGGATAAGAAAAAGAAGAAGAAAAGGAAGAAAGACGAGGAAGATGAAGACGAAGATGGAGAGGAGGAAATGAGAGAAGTGGTGCTGACTTACCATTTCCCTTGTTCACGCTGGCTGGCCAGGGGAGAGGAGGACGGTGAGCTGGTGGTGGAGCTGCTGCCGGAGGACGCAGAGGAACTGGACGGTACAGGACAAATAGAAATCGGAGCACGACTAACACTGTACAGGCATGACGTTCATGCAGGAGTTTGATGTGTGAACTGCTTCCATGTGTTTTCAATGACTTTAGTCTTTTTAATAAAAAGCTTAAAATGAATATCTTTCAAAAAGCTGACTAAATATTTAGTCATTTTTTTCCTGTAAATAACCCCATATGTGACATTAAGCACAGAAACATTTAGATTGTTTCTCCTTATATTTTTCGTCAGGCTTGTGTCTTATACTCAGGATGGAAGGTTGGATTTGACCGATGGTCAACATGAGTGACAGGTTAAATAGGCGTTAGTAATTCATCCCCTCTGTTGCCTGACAGTCAACACTTATGAAGTGTGTGTCTTCACTGGACACGTGATGGGTGCCGGGACCGACGGAAACATCTTCATCAATATTTATGGAGACACTGGAGACACTGGAGAGCGTGAGCTGAGGAACTCTGACAACCTCAACAAATTCGAGCGGGGAGAGGTACGACTTCATCTCAAAATAGCATTCATGTCAAAATTCAGTCAGACAGATTACATTTTAATTTAATTTTTTTAATATAATTTAATTTAAATATAATTCTGTATTGTTGGCTATTGCCTCAGGAAAATATCTTTTTTTTAAAGGAGCGTAAATAAATATTGAGTCATAGCTATACTGACACAAGCAAATGTTTAAGTTGTTTATTTTCAAATACAAAATACACAATTTGCGCTACACTTTTAGGAAGTTACACTCAATATGAACTGGCAGATAGCCAAGAGAACCAACAACCACACGGTGTGAGCCTTGAGCCGAGGTGTTCGGTTACTAGTTCTCCTCCGGGCAGGCAGCGGTGACCGAGAGAAGCCATGAGGAATCCCATGTGTCATTTAATCTGTCCTACTTCTACACATTACTTAATCCAAACGTGTGAATTATTCATCCTGACACTGCACCCGGTTCTGTAGAAACACTGTCCACACACTACGGTGCATGTCTCCCTGCAGATGAGCGTAACAAGAGCCTTCTGTCTCTCGCTGAATGTTAATTCACAGAGGAGCCCCGTTTGACTGAATGCACAACAATGCTGTCGTCACAATCCAAAAAAAAAAAGGATTTGGACCTATCGGTAGTTGTTCTGGATCTAAATGGTGTCACGTCTTCTTTCCTTACTAGATGGAGTTTGTCCGGAGAGTATTGTGTGCAATAAACTAGCGTTTCCAAATGCTGTCATTCTTCAGGAGGACGTTTTCATCGTGACAGCTGTGGATCTTGGTCCACTGAAGAAACTACGGATTAGACATGACAACACTAACTCTCATTCAGCTTGGTACCTGGATCGGGTTGAGATAGTGGACACAAAGGATGATACCACGTAGGTTTGTTCAGCAATGATAATGGGCTTCAAAAGCAGTTCCATCCTTTGCAGGGCTGCACAATATGCTTTCTGATATTGTGCAGCCCTGATTATGCAACTGATTGAATAATGTGGTTTTTGAGATAGAAAGTTGATCTCAGGTGTCTGTTGGGTCTGTATAGGTACTATTTCCCTTGTAATCGCTGGCTGGCTGTGGATGAGGATGACGGACAGATAGCGAGAGAGCTGGTTCCCGTGGACGAGGCCTTTATGAGGAAGGATGAGGATGATGAAGGAAAAGGCGCCGCTCTGGGGCTCGAACAGAAATGTAAATGCAGCTTCACAGCTTGCTCATATTGCCATGTTATAAACTGTTTCTTAATTGCTGTTGGAACATGCAAAGAAGGGCAGACTCTGTATTCGGATGAAAGGAATAAAGAGTCTGGCTATCTTATATATTTGTGTTGCAGCCATGTCAACCACATATACTCTCAAAATAAAAACCGGAGAGAAGAAGAATGCAGGAACTGACGCCAATGTCTTCGCCATCCTGTTTGGTGAAAATGACGACACCGGTTTGTCTCACTCTTCACCATCCTGTTATTATGTGATATGGTGTTGCCCGCATGATGATGAAGCAAATAAAAAATAAAATGTCACTCACAGGGATCATCAATCTAAAGGCTTGTAAAAATTATAAGAATAAGTTTGAACAGGGGATGATCAATGAGTTCATCGTGGAGGCGGTGGATTTGGGTGACCTGGAAAAACTTCGAATTGGGCACGACAACTCGGGTGAGAGAAGGAAACGCTCTGCAGATCAGAAGATAACAGCTGCATATGGAAGCAGTAAAATGAGCAGCATATTTTCACCATCAGGGGGTTCACCCGGCTGGTTCTTGGACTGGGTCGAGGTCGATGCCCCCTCGCAGGGCCAAAGACTACGCTTCCCATGCGGCCGCTGGTTGGATAAAGGAGAGGATGATGGGGCGACTGTGAGGGATGTCTACCCAGCTGAGCTTCAGACTGAACTCTACATGCCATGTGAGCTGTGAAGAACTATGTAATCCTATTAACAAAGCACTAATAAACACCATGAAAATCATTACATGTCAGGGGCCCTATAAAGTGCCACATTTGTGCAAGAATGAAATCTGGTTCATGACACCACAGCGTCTCGATGTTTAACCCTTTAAAGCGCGCCACCATGAGCTTTTGTAATTTACGTAACTTTTGCAAAATCTGGATTTTTTTTTTTTCATGGTAAATGCAGATGCAAGTCTCAAAATCTTGAAAGGCCATGTGTATCAAATATGATACGTCTGGCAATAAAGGCTTAAGGAGGTGAAGCCAATCCAAGTTGTCACCTTTTCTTCTGCATTTTTAGTTGTGCCTTATGAGATAAAGATCTACACCAGCGATGAGTTTGGTGCGGGAACAGATGCTGATGTGTTCATAGTGCTGTACGGACAAAAAGGAGTGTGTACACAGCAAAAGCACCTGTGTGTCAACAAAAGAGAGCGACGTCTGTACTTTGAGAGGGCAGCTGAGGACATGTTTATTGTGGAGGTGAGTGGATTTAAGTTTTCTTTTAAAGCTCGTGTCTGCATGTCTGTAAGCACTGTGGTTGTCTTTTCCCAGCTGGAGGACGTTGGCGATGTTATAGAAAAAATCCGAATCGGGCACGACAACAGGGGGACCAACCCAGGATGGCACCTCGACAGAGTGGAGATCAGACGACAGCTGAGGAAAGGAAAGGTAGGAAAAGTTTCACTTGAGAATATGTCTGTATGTCTGCCTTACTGAGCAATCATTAAATGATTAATAGATGAATATTGCAGCACACACATGGCTCACACATCTCAGAGCCTGATAGCTGTCTTTGGTGTCAGGGTTCAGAGACCACCATCTTTCCGTGCGAGTGCTGGCTGGCCAAGTCTGAAGATGACGGGGAGACAGTGAGGGAGCTGGTGCCCTCGGATATCATCACAGAGAAACTGCTCAGGGATGGAAAGCTGAAACGGACTGAAGTAGAGGTGGAGGATGCTTTGGAAAGTAGGTTCAGTCTCATTTCACTGGTGGGATGTAATAAAGTATATTAACCCACATACTGTACATAGGAACCAAACAATCCCTGTACAGGAATTCCATTTAATGAATCCTTATAGATTTACTCCACAATCTCTCAGAAGAATAATATATATATATTTTTTTGCTTGTTCTCTTTAGGCACTTTTACTTTATATATTGATCTTGCGTAGAAATAATGAATTTATGGTAAGAAAAGATGCAATGCAGTAATTAAATTAACTCAAAGCATTTACAGAAAAGCACCATAAAACACATTCATGGTCGTTTGCCTGCATAATGAGTACTAATACATGCTGCTAGAAGTAGTCACATATTCAAAGTGATTGTGATCAGCTTTTAATATACTTCACACTATGACTGTTGATATAGTCTGATTTGTCAATTAAATCTGAAAAAACAAGCACCTCTACATGAAGCATGATTACATCTTTTGTCCTTCACAGCTCACACGTACAAGGTGTCTGTGCGGACAGGTGACATGTACGGAGCCGGGACCGACGCCAATGTCTTCCTCAACATCTACGGAGACCTGGGAGACACAGGAGAGCGCAAACTTGCCAAATCGGAGAAAAACAAGAACAAGTTTGAGAGAGGAGAGGTGTGTGAGAAAAGCTTGCTTTGTGAGGCTTCTGCTGCTTTCTATAAATATCAATGTGTGTTGTCTTCCCTTTGTCTCTCAGGTGGACAAGTTCACCATTGAAGCTGTAGACTTGGGGCAAGTGTTTAAGATTCGCATCCGTCACGACAACTCTATGACCGGAGCCGATTGGTACCTGGACCAGGTGGAGGTGGAGGACGTCGAAGCAGAAGAGGCATACGTGTTCCTGTGTGAGCGCTGGCTGTCCACGAAGAAAGAGGACAAACGCATTGAGAGGACGTTCTTCGTGAAGGTTCGTTCAAATCCATGGTGCGATTATGATTTTACGCCTATGTAGGTCTATGTTTTGCATTTAATGTTGTGAAAGCTGCTGCTTTGTCTGTGTGTCGGGTTAAGGGGTATGAAGGTGAAAGAACAACTGATCCAAATTCCAAGAAGATGCTTCAAGCCAAACTCGGACTGGATAAAAACGCCAACAAGAAGAAAAAGAAGAAAAAGGTGGCAGTGGTGGAAGAGGGTCCAAGTAAGGCCGTGAGACTTTTCTGTCTTTCTCTAGTTTTGCTTTCAGTTGGATGATAACAGTCTGCAAATGGTTAATGTGATGCATCAAATGCTGAAAGTAAGAGTACAAGGGAATAATTTCTATTTCTATTATCCATGTAGCAATATTTCTTTGCTTTTTGCATCGCTAATCTCATTGTGAGAACAAAATGTTTGGAGACAAGATCATGTCACAAGTTGTCGCTTGTTTCCAGTCTAAATTTCACCACCGTCTGTCTAGTTTTATATTTCTAGCCCAGAGGTGAGAACAGCTTCAATTGTCTTGTCAGATTTTTTTTTATTTTTTTTTTTAGAAATACAAATATGTTTATCATAACGACAAGCTATCCCTTCGTCTTAAATTCGGTTGGGGTTTCTTCTTTTAACCATTTCTGCATTTCTTTTCTTCCACCCAGTCATCCCCTATCATTTCACCTTGTCCACGGGTGTCGACCGTGATGCCAGCACCACAGCCAGGGTCTATATCATCATCATCGGTCCCAACGACAGGGAGACCGACCGACTTTGGTTGGACCTGCCAGATGGAAAGAAATCCTTGTCTGCTGGCAGTATGGAGCATTTTGTGTGCTACGGAACCGACGTAGGAGAGATCAAGAGGGTGGAAGTGAGAATCTGGGACTGTCGCTTACTAAATCTCCTCAGATGCACCAGTTTTAACATTCTGAATAAACACCTTCTAGCTCAGCAATAATTAATTCCATCTATGCCTTCTAGTACCAACATCAAAAAGGATCCAGTGATGAATCAGTTCTCCAGCAATGCATATCCTCCCTTCTCTTTCCTTCCTGTCTCTTCACCAGCTTGGCCATAACGGTGTCACACCAGAGAGCTGCTGGTTGGTGGATGAGCTGTCGGTTGCCGTGCCAACCAAAGGTATCAAGTACAACTTTCCATGCAAGTGCTGGCTGGCGAAAGACAGAGGAGACGGTCTGACTGTCAGACTGTTAAATGTGATGGACTCCAGCACAATAAACATTATTCGCAAAGTGAGTCACAAAACCCGAACAATTAAACTGCGGTAAATAATCTGCATGTATTAAATAATATGTCTTTGTTTGTGTTTCCTGCCATGTATTGTAGGTTATTTATTCAGCCACAGTTGTCACAGGTGACACTCAGTATGGCGGAACAGATACTAGAATATTCCTGACGGTGTTTGGAGTCAATGGGAGCACAGAAGAGATGCTCCTACCCAAAAACGAGGACAGGTCAGTCCTCAGATGATGATGATGATGATGATGATGATCTCCTCATGATACACTTCTCATTAAGTTTGTGGTTGTACTCTGTTAATCAGGTCTGAAAAGCTGTGCTGAACCTAAAGAGTATTATCAAGTAAATCAGTAGCTCCCTGTAGCTTTATTGGTCTAAAAAAAAAAGTTTAATCTAATTGTTAATTGTTTATAACTTTAATGGTTATTGTTTGGACTGTTTTTAGTCACAGGAAGCAGAAATCCACGGTACACTAACGGCTGATGTAAATGGTGCTGCATTAATCAGCTGAATATCTTCCTCAAAGGGAAGCAAAGACCGCCAGGCCAGGCGAATAAGCAACCGGTACCAAGATAACAACTGGTTTGGGTATATTATATTAAAGTGAAAAATGATCCGTGTGATTGTTTTGCATCAATCAGGTATGAAAGGGATCAGGAAGACACGTTCAGTCTCGAGATAGACGACATCGCTCCGCTGAAGAAGATCAGAGTTCGGGTCGACGGCTCTGGAAGTCGACCCGACTTCTTTCTTGACAGGGTAACTGATATCTCTGGTTCCATTTTTGATAACACATCAAAAGTACAGTTTACATTGAAGAATTACAAACCTTTCAGCACACCAGTGTAGGTCAAACTCCTGTTGGGAGCCCAGAATCTGTTATTGCATTTGCTGTGTTTTAAAGGTTGTAAATTCAACTGCTTTAAATTTCACTTGCTACAAGATGTGTGTGTGTGTGTGTGAGAGAGAGAGAGAGTGAGCGGCTGGTCTGACAGGAAACCTGCTACATAAATACCATTTAGTTTATTTATTACTTGTATAATAGCCAGCCCAATGCTGGGCTATTGGAGTGTTGCCGGTCGTTCTCGGTTCGACGCGCTCTGTGGCTACGTCTTGGTTTCGCCGTATCCAAAGAAAAGGAGAGTCCAGAAGCGGGTTTAAGAGAATAAAATGTCACTAATTTATTACAAAGTACAACAACTTATAATATTCAATAATCCCGATCATCTGGGTGCAGCGATCCCGCCAGAGCGGTCAAAACCTATGTGCCCTTCCGGGTCAACACCTATTCACCCCCTGATTGGCCCTGCCTTATATACCCCACATGGCCACAGCGCCACACAGTGCACAAAATAGGAACCGCACTCCATCAGTTGCATTTGGCTTCTACACACCGGCCCCTAATTGGCGTGGTATCACACATGGCAATTCTCAACATTTCACAAAATACAACAAATATTGAAGCATCACAACAATAACTAGACCTCATACACCGGACACAGCTTGGAAATTGGTCTCTCCTCTGGCTGACATCGTTCCAGTGTCCAGCTCATCATTCCCATCCCTAACAGGAAGCACTGACAGCGTGGTGCGACCTCTGCCGGCCCCTGTATGTCCATAAGTCGTATGAAAGACTGAGGTGGGTTCTGGTGATTCCAGTCCATCTTCTAAACCAGTGATCTGTCGATCTATGTGCAACACAGTCGGATGATATTGATTACAGATCTCACATTGCAATCTTGCTTCACAATTACGGCTGACATGGCCTCGATGAAGGCATCCAAAACACACTCCCCCTTTCCTCAATATGAACACTTTGTCCGTGTGTCTCTTCTCCTTAAACTGCTGACAGTTTTCCAGTGCGTGTTCCATGGAGCAGCAAACACAGCGTTCGTTCTCCTTGATTGAGCGTGACGGCTTAACTTCGTTGTGAGAGCCCATAGCGGTCACTGTGCTGGCGACCACATGCCCCTTCTCTCTATGGCTGGGTTGTGACTTTGGCTGGTTTAATGTTGTATTAGAACTGTATTCTTGCAGATCTCCAAAAAAGGGATCTGAACGGATCCTCACATGACGCTCCATGAATCCCACCAGATCATTAAATCTAGCTCTGTGGCCAGTAGACTCCATGATGTCATGAGCCCTGCTCTGCCAGCGTTCTTTCATCCTATATGGGAGCTTTGCAAGGATTGCCCTCATATTCACAGGCATGTCCAGTTCCTGCACATATTCCAGCTCCTCCATGATGTTGCAGCAGCCACGCAGAAATAGTGCATAGCTCTGAAGTGCCCTGGTGTCGTCTGCTCTTATAGTCTGCCATGACAAAGCCTTGCTGATGTATGCAGTAGCTGTTTTGTAAGGATTTCCAAATTGATCTTGCAGTAGAGCCTTGGCCACCACGTAGCCACGATCTGGGTCCATATGTTGACAACTCCGCACCAGTTCGAGAGGCGGGCCTCTGGTGAATTGCTCCAAATAGTACAAACAGTCTGCTGCGGTTGCTTTACTTTCCACTCCTTGCTCAAATGTTTTTATAAAGGTCCTGTAATGCAAGGGTTCACCGTCAAAGATTGGAATGTCTCTTGGTGGGAGCGTCATTGACCGCTGCTGGTTCATTAAAGCTGCTATAATCTCAGTTTGTCTGCTCATGATCGTTAGAAGGTCTCCAGGTGTCTGCATAGCGGTGAGCGACTGACGTTGTGTTTCATTTTGTGTAAATCGATCATTTGTTGCCATCCTGTTTCTATTGCATATACCCTTCGTATTTGAGTACGCTTGTGACTGACACTTTTCTTCGGCATCATAAATTTCCAACCTTGCTTCAGATGCCGCCAGTTCAGCCTCCAAATCAAGCATCTCCTTTCTTCTTCTCAATTTTGCTTCCTCTTCTTCAATAACATGTCGCTCCTTCAATATTTTAACTCGAGCCAAAACTGCAGCTCTATCTGCTGCTGCCTGTAATCTAGCAGATGCAGCACTAGACGTGTAGCTCCTTTGACTGCTTCTGCGACTTATATTTGAGATGCTGTCTTCAGGAGAGAGTTCATCGTTGTCACCCTTTTCATTCATATTTGGCTGAGGTTGGGTTACAGTTTGAGAAAGCCATAAACTGACATTGGCAAAACACTCATTGTTTGGGATCATTTTTGCCTTAAACCATATTTCATGCTTTTCAGCCTCTTCAGCCGGCAGTAAACCCATAAATGACTCATGTACACCTTTAGCATCATCACAAATCATTTTCAATTCATCAAAAGCATTTATCACCTTTGTTTTATCACCATCAGACATTAAATCATCCAACTCCCTTCTAATGTCAGATGCCTTATTTAACTTGGACTTTCTAATATGTTGTAACTTCTCAAACTTCTCAGCTAAAGCCTTTTCTGTTAATTTCACAACACGTTTCTGAGTTACACCATTAGCAAGTTGTTCATTTCCAGCATTTGGGTCCACGTCCAAAGCGCACGCCTCCATAGTTCGTATCGCGAGATTCAGCTCAAGTGAGCGCAAAGGAAAGTAGGTCAACGAGTCACGTGATCCAGCGCAATCTGCGAAAGCGCAACGCTTCAATGCGTAAAACGCGCTCAATGTTCATCAATGCGTTGGATTTAATGTGCGCGCACAATAGGCCTTTGGTGGTGGAGCGCTACACGTACCTCCCGTCGGGCGCCTTTATTGTAAATCCACGCGATGGTGTTCAGCGCTCCAGTCCAGCTCCGTAATCCAGCTCCGGTCCACAGCGCTCCCCAGGAACAGCTGACTGCTGTCAAATCTATCTTCGTGGACCACTTCTCCACGCCGCAGCTCACACGATCATCACTGGCTGTCTCCCAAAGACAGGTCTCCTGAGGTTCCGAGTTTACTCCAATCGGGCAGGTTTTGACAGTATAATAGCCAGCCCAATGCTGGGCTATTGGAGTGTTGCCGGTCGTTCTCGGTTCGACGCGCTCTGTGGCTACGTCTTGGTTTCGCCGTATCCAAAGAAAAGGAGAGTCCAGAAGCGGGTTTAAGAGAATAAAATGTCACTAATTTATTACAAAGTACAACAACTTATAATATTCAATAATCCCGATCATCTGGGTGCAGCGATCCCGCCAGAGCGGTCAAAACCTATGTGCCCTTCCGGGTCAACACCTATTCACCCCCTGATTGGCCCTGCCTTATATACCCCACATGGCCACAGCGCCACACAGTGCACAAAATAGGAACCGCACTCCATCAGTTGCATTTGGCTTCTACAACTTGGATCAGAATTATTTGTTGCTGAATATTCAAGAAATCTGAGAGTGCGAAGTTGGAAAGTTACCAGAGTGCTGCTTTTTTAAGGCTTCTAATAAACTGCCTCTAACATAAATCTGAAAGACTTAAGGAAGTTTAACTTTAAGTTTGGATGGTGAATGATGTAAAGCACCAGATTTTAACAATGAATAAATCTAGGAAACAAGGAAATATTATAATTCTACTTCTGCTGCATTGATTTTAATCCTTTTCGTTGTCACAATATTGGTCAAAACAAAACAACTTTCTGTCATATCTTCTGGTGCAGGCATGCTATAAACTAATACAAATACTTTCTGTTAGATCACGATGCGGAACCTGACCACAGAGGAGGTGTATGTGTTTACCTACGAGAACTGGCTGTCAAGGACAAAAGGGCCAAAGAGGACAAAGGTGTGTGAGCTGGCAGCCGTGGTGGACGACGAGGAGATGCTGGAGAAGACGACTTACGCCATCCAAGTTCAGACCGGCGATGTCGGAGGTGGGTTTGGATGGCGTAGTAAAGACATGGCCTCGGCTGTCAAAGGATCTATCTACCCGGATATTGTTTTCAGGATGTAATACAAGTACCGGTATGTGTATATGTGTAAAGCTGTATATTGCAGAGTCCAAACTTGTAAGGATTTTTTTTTTGATACTTTGATTTAGTTACTTTCCTTTGTTTGATTTCCAAAAGAAGGGGAAACTTTTGTTGAAGATCTTTGAGTATTTTTCACATGTAAACATTCTTCTAACTTGAGCATATTGAGTATTGTACAGTATGTAGTAGTAGTAGTAGTAGCAGCATTGTGGTACATTTACAACTTGCTGACTTTGATGCAAAATATGCCGACATGCTGCACAAAAGTTTCTTGAGTGTACTCGCATGTAATTTTTTGATATAGCATTAGTATTAAATGTTAGTGTTTACGTAAAGGGAGTTTAATTACTTACTAATGTCTGTACTCACGATAAAGCTGACAAGATTTCACTCTTATAATACGTACGGCTACATGCTTTTAAAGTTACGTTAGTACTACCTGCTTAAAGGTAGTCGTGATCCAAACAATACAGATGTGTGTTTTCACCAGTGACCTGCTTTTGCTCCTTTAGGTGCCGGCACTGACGCTAATGTCTTTGTGATGGTGTTTGGGCAGTATGGGGACACTGGGACGCTGCCTCTGAAGGAGAGCGCCAACAGGAACAAGTTTGAGTGTAAAATGAGAGACGTGTTCAGATTTCCCGACATGCTCAGCCTGGGAGAATTATCCAAAGTCCGGGTGTGGCATGACAACAAAGGTGAGGAGGAAAGAAGAAGATGAAGGGCAGGAACAAGAGGGCCCTTTCGCTCTCCAAAAGCAGAGTTGATTGAACAGAATTTTGAACAGGCCCTGCTCCTGGTTGGCAGCTGGAGTACATCGATGTTAAAGATGAGTCCATGGACCAGACCTTCAGGTTTCCCTGTGACCGCTGGTTGGCTAAAAATGAGGACGACGGTCAGATAATGAGGGAGCTGGCCTGTGCCAATAACGACTCTGTAGACCTCAGTGACAAAACCAGTAAGTAACTAGAGGAGCGCTCAGAGCGCAGACCTCCGCCAAGCAGCTCATTCCCCTCCTAATTAGATTTACACCGTCCACATGGTGATCTGGATCATCATCAACAAAAGGTTCTAAATAATTCTTGGTATCTTTACACACTTTATACCTCCTCGGCGGAGGTAAGAAATGTGGATTCTGTGGGCACCATTACAAATTCCGTCATGGAAGACTTGCATCTGATCACAATATTTTAAATGTTTACAATGTGACAAAACGTTCTCTCTGCTTTGCAACAGAATATGAAATTGCCACGACGACTGCAAACACAGAAGACGCCTCCACAACGGAAAATGTCTGGATTGTGTTGGAAGGAAGGAAAGCCCGTTCCAAGGAGTTTGTTCTGGAGAATAAGAAAAAGAAGTTCTTAAGGTAGGTCTTCTAAGAGGGTATCGGTGCCTCAGCTTCACAGAGAAGCTCTATCATCTGGCTTTGCATAATCTCCTCTTTCAGATGTTTTGTTTTTCCACCCTTCTTTTATCTTGTGCTTTCAGTTTCTGTTCTGCAAGCCTCTGCTCTCTCAGGAGAGCTGATCCCACGGGAGACACAAACGAAAAACTCCACAGCGAACCCCTGAGTTCAGCTGCTCAGATCAGACTCAGCACAAACTCCTCCTGTCCTTTTTTTGCCCTTTCCCAGTGGTGTCACAGACACATTTGAGTTCTCATCAAAGCACCTGGGGGAAATTGCCGGCATCTGCATCGGCCACATTACAAAGGATGGAAAGAAGGTGAAGAAAGAAGCGTTCTGGCACGCTATGGAGGTGGTGGTGACAGAAATGGAGCTGGAGAACAAGTGAGTGGAATCTCATGCATCCTGCTGTACGTCATATAAAATGTCATGGCGCTGGTGGTCATGTGACGCCGAACCTCCCCTGCTGTTTAGGTATTTTTTCCACTGTGATGCACAAATCCCTTTGGCAGCCAAAAAGGACCAGTTTCAAACTTTTGAGTGCTTTAAGACCATCGAGAGCTTTGCGAGCAAAGTCCGCAAGCTGGTCCCCGTCAAGTATGAAATCATCGTCATCACCGGGGATGTGAAAGGTGCTGGCACAGATGCCAATGTTTTCATCACCATCTACGGGGTCAACGGGGATTCGGGCAGGCGACCTCTGCGGCAGAAATTTCGCAACCTTTTTGAGCGAGGGCGAACGGATCGCTTCGTGCTGGAGATACTGGACCTCGGAGAGCTGCTGCGGGTCAAAGTGGAGCACGACAACAGTAGCTCCAGCTGTGGGTGGTTTTTAGAGTGCGTGGAGCTGACCAACACTGCCAACTCAGTGACCACCATCTTCCAGTGTGGGAAGTGGCTGGACACTCATAAGGCCGACGGGCAGATTCAGCGAGTGCTCTACCCCAGATATTGAGGCGTGCATTTAGCAGGTGAGATCTCCTTTAGAGACATAACTGTGAGCTTAAAAGACTGAAATAAACTTGATCAACATTAATTTATTCATGCAACTTTGTAACCTTTTAAATAACGTTTTATAAAGGCAACTGCACTTTTTAAGTTCGTGCCAACGGTTCAGGTTTCCTCTTCTAACTTCAGAGAAAGCCATTTGCTACCATCTGTTGTTGTGCGTTATAAAAAGTAAATTTAACAAAACAAACATTCAGTCTTTGTTTAGCCTTTTGAAGTTTAGTTTAGTTCGTCCTTTTGCCTCACGATAAGGTTCTGGGTTTGAATCCAGACCTTGTCTTGACTCCTCTACGTGGAAAATGAAGCCAGCAAAATGGTCCCAATAGACTAGATGTTGTCGCTTCCTTTGAATTTGCGTGAAGCTCTAGTAACAAAACAGAAAAACAATCCCTGCAATCAACTCTAGATCTATGTGAAATTTAATTTACCATCCAATGATGGAGCTATCACTGAATTTCCTGTCAACATGAACTGCCTGTAATTTATAGCAAATACTGTTTATGTTATTCCATGTCAAGTTGGTTGCAGCATCGCATCTCAGCCATGTGGAAAGAACATTTGAGTTTGCTGTGACTGCAGTTCATTTGAAGCTGAATGAGAACCTCAGCAGTAAATGGGCTGCAAGTCAATTTCAAATGAGGGCACTTTTCTCCCTCATGAAAATTAAGTTACATCTTATTGTATGATGCCGCCACTTTGAAGATTAATACAGTTAACATTAACAGCCAGTCAAGAAATTAATTATCATATTTATTAACATTCAAGTTCGTTTGATACTTTTTTTTTAGAAAACTATTCCCTTTAGAAGGAAATAAAACCTGTTTACTGCAATAAACTACTGATGCATTGATTAACACTCTTCCAGTTGCATGCTGAGCAGGATAATGACACAGTTTCTGAATAACCTCAATCAGAAAATTTATTTTCTCTGTACTGTAATTTCTTACTTTCATGATACAGTTGCATCACCTGAGAGGAATACAATGGCAAATATCTGTGACTTAAAATTGTTAACATTTTGTTCAAGTTTCCATAGCACTATTTCAAAGAACTATTTCAAGAACTTTTAATCTGGCACTAAATAACACCAACGTCAGATTAGTTGTCAGCATTTTAGGCGGTTTATTTGAAAAACACATACAAAAAGATCATATACAAGACAATAAATAAAAAAGAGACAGAACAGTTTGGGTTAAGCTATGCAACTTTTTGCATCATCATTAGTAATAAATACAGTACAAAATCCACCCAGAGTGAATCTAAAGATTTTCCACAATATTCACTGATCATGTTATTCTTCATTATGATTTAGCTATTGCTTTCATATTATTGATACATACTTCTACTTTTCTATAAAATACTCAAGATCGTAAAACATTGCGCAGTTACAGCAAAACAGCAGTGTGTTGTACAAAGATGGCCACTTCCCTTTTTCACTGGCAGGTTAATAATCAACATTTGTCAGCAGCAAAGAAACATCTGAAATATTAAGAAGGTACAGCATCATATTAAACACGTCTACAGAGCTACTCCCACATACACATAGGAAAACCTGAGAAGGACATGCATTAAAAAGCTTGTGCTTTAGGTTCTACTGTTCATTCCGGTTCATCAGCTTGAGTTAATACTATGGCTACTGTCCAGTTCGCTCTGGAGTAATGGAGCACACTGTGGAGGACATGGGGTAAGGCCAGTGAGAGCGCAAAATCAAAGAGTAATACCAGCCAGCGTCATTCCAATCCACTATATGTCAGAATAATTTGCAGGATTAGTAGAGTATTAATAAGAAATGCACATCGAAAACATAGTTAGCTTATTATACCCAGGTGTGAAACACTTAGCTATATTGTATAACCACAGTACAGAAATTTGCTCAATAAGATGAATTGGCTCAAGTTAGCAAGTTAGATACTTCCCAAAATCCCACACGAAGCAATTTCCAGCGATACGTTAGAACAAATAATACATTTCATTACGCGAGTCCAAAAAGAGCAAATTGAGATCCAGATATGATGAAATATCATGAAGGTCAAGGTAAAAAAAAAAAAAAAAAAGGACTCATAAAGGACTGATTATGGTAAACAAAGTAGTATCTTATAACGAAATCAAGCTAAGTGCAAAGCTACACAAACAAAGACAAAAGGGGTTTGTACCCTGCCATCTGTTTTGGATCAAAGCAAAACGCAAACAAATTCAAAAGTTAAATTAAGAGTCGCCATGAATGGAATGGAATCCAACAGCACCACGCTGGCAAGAAATTGTGTCAGGACCCCCCCCCCCCCCAAATATTTTTTATTTTGCTTTTTCTCCTTAAAAAAAAAAAAAACACACACAGACGGCATGCAAAAGCATCCCCACCAACCAATGCATAATGAGGTATTCTTTTTTTAATATTTTGTATTATTTTAAATAAATATATTGATTAAATTGCAAAGTTAGGAGAGACGTTAAATATTCCACCACAATAGCTAGCTAGCTACAGTTAGTAATAAATAATGATTGTTAAATACTTAAGGCATCTTTAATCACAGCATTCTATGTGAACTAGCACACCTCCATGGTCATCCATTGGTAGTTTTTTGGATGGAGGATTCATACAAAAAAGAAAAACCAAAACGCAACACAAACAAGTCAAGTTATCCTCCAATAATACGCAAGGAAGCATGAAAATACTCGTAAATGAATAGAAACACAAAGTCTAGGACAAGAAGGACCCACAGCACCAAACCAAAAATCAGGCAACTCCATATTATAGTGCATTTACAAACACAAGCTACATTATAACAGCAATAAATATGTTTTTGCAGCATTGCAGCTTTTTCTTCACTGTGGTTAAATGGACAAGAACCCAGCATATTAGTACCATGTCCAGATTGGCATGTGAGCAAAAAAAATCAAAAGGAAAAGAGAAACAAATGAGTAGAAGAAAAGAAAAGAAACTAATATTGAGAACAATTGTTTGGTATTTTTCAAATGGATGGCTTTTTCTCCCTTTCACCCTCCAACAAGTGAACTACGCGGTTCATGCATGATAGAGAGAAAACGTTGTCACAGTTGTTCTAGCAATGGCGCACATTACTACCATCGGGGGGGAGGTGGGGACAATCATACGTGTTCTAGCACACATCACAACCAGACCAGTTTGTCATTTCCCCGTAACACCAGACGCATCAGACGGAGGACGCAACAGAGACTGATATGAAAAGGAGCCGACAGACGACAGAAGCGATTCGCTGGATAGAGGAATCACATGTGCTTGTTCGATAGGCAATAAGGCTAATACAAATGTCCAATTATATTCGCTTTGATGGCAAAACTTAGGCACTATCCTCAAGCCCATGCCGGCCTCTCGTGTCACGATCATGCCATGAGGGAGGCAGCGCAGAAGTTACAGTTAGATGCGGATTCACGGGCAGCTCTTTGAATCCTGACATCCATCAGGAGAGAAATGCTCCCGAGATCGGCGTCTAAGGGCAACTTTGGTCTACTCGCGATGAATGCGGGGGTGGGGGTGGGGGGGGTCCTCCTCTTTGAATGAGTGGCATAGTACACAGTTCACATGCACAGACACAGCCCCAGTTTCTACTGCTCCACAATATTAACGACACAGCCCAAGCCTGCCATACAGCATGCACATCTGAGGCCTCCGCTCTAGATTATAGAGGCCCGACTACGACACTACACAGATCACTGGAAGCCATGCCTCTTAGCGGGTTTAGCATCAACTCTGATGGCATCGCCTAACAGTGAATCCAAAAACCATGTTAGTCAAGAAGGAAGGATTTTTGGGCTCTTTTTTGTTTTGTTTTTGGCTCTTTCCTCGTTGCCATTGATCCAACACACTGAATATTGTCTGTTAGAGCTGTAGTTATCCTCTCTGCAGGTGTATTTTTCCCCACAAACATATTTCTCAAAAGGCTTTTGCTTGCTACACAACACTGTTACTCTGTAAATACTTTTTTCTGTACTATTTTCCATTACACCACAAGCATTCAAGCTACAACAGTTCACACCGAACAACCTCATGCTAATCATTTGATAATGTTCTGTACACATGTGCTGAGCTTGGGCAGAGTGCAGCTTAAAGGATCTTTCCACCGGCCTGAGGGAGAGGGTTTAGATGTAGCGGCGGCGAAATGGCCTTAATACGCCAATGAGCTGGGAAGCTCGTGGTCAGCGTCCTCCCTACGGTGGGCGTATGGAGAAATGTACAAGGACGCACACGATCTGAAGGCATCGTGCGACGCCTCGGAACATCTGTCCATACACATCCATTCGTACCTTTTACATCCTGCAAGTCTGTCCAACCAACCTTCAGTCGAGGTACAATACATCAAACGCCATGTCTCCTTGTATTGTAGATGAGTGTGCTTTGTTGATCCCTCTGTCACGGCTGCCTCGCGAGACGGGCCCATTGAGTGATGCAGAGGGGAAAAGGGATGTTTGGCAGAGCCCCCCCCCCCCCCCCCCCCCCCAAGATGGAGGCAATGGAGAGTATCGACAGGACCAGATCCAAAGCCGCGGGAGTCGACAGGATCTATCAACTGTCAGGAGTCAGTTGGGTCTCAATGTCCACTCTGCAGATGGGGCACTTCCTACTGGTGGCCAACCACTGGTCCACACACCCCTGGTGGAAGAGGTGCATGCAGGGTAATCTCCTGCAGAGAGTGGGGGCCAAGCAAAAGTCCAGATTTTATAATAAATGCAAGACTTCAAGGAAATGTGTGAAATAAAATTGAAATCTGACCAGCTGTTTTTGGGGCGATACAGATAGACCAACCCATGGAAAAGGATAAGCGCATACATCCCCTTTGGTGGGGGGGCATCCTTAGATATTTGGAGCAGTTTTTGCCAAGTCACCTAAAAGCATTTTAACGCTAAATCTGAACAGAACAAAATTCTCACGCTCTGCACAGCACGTTTATTTAATCTAAAGATTTTAGGTCCAGACTTAACGAAGCCTGAAACCTCATGAATGATGATTGTCTGGGAGAAAATTAAACAATTGGATAAGATTTGGAGTATAATCAAGAAAAGCCAAACTCTAACACCCAACAATGGCCCCGTTCTGGTTTAAATACACCCAAACCCAGAGGACCTAAAAGAATCAGTTATTTTTTTCTAAGACTTTGTTCCATCCTGATTCTTTTTGGCAGAGTAACATCCTGTAACGTTCTCTGTAGCATTTGATCACAAGCTGGCAACAAAACTGTGATAATTGGCACATCAAACAAAGCTTTGGTTTTAGGAATGCCATCAGCTTTACAAGTATTTACTCCAAAACCAAAGCAATAGACAGTTTTGGACCAGATGGTTATTAATATTCATCCTTTGATGGATGAGAATGTCTGGAACCAAACCAATATGAATATTTCACAAAATATATACCGTATATATCTGTAGTCCATGACTATCTGTTATCACAATATCACAATACATTTAATGGTTGCAGAGATATTCTAAACCTGGATTACAACGGTGGAAATTACTAAGAGACTGATATATGCCAGATATTGCTTCAGGACCAAGAGAGGTTCAACAAGGAGACAATAAATGTATGCACATATCTTACCTTCACATCAGCAAAAGCAGTATTGTCCTTTTTTTGAAAAGAGAAACATTAGCAGATAGTTTTACCTGACATCCTCTCCATCCTCCAGCATAGACAGGCAGATGGTGCACTTTTCATCAGTGTCCAGCTCCTCATCATCCAGACACATCTTCAGATCCTGGGGTATTCGCTGCAGAGGGATTTCAATGATTAAAAGGTGTCATGGCCGTTTGCTATGTTTGTGCCACAAATTAAATCAAATTAAAAAAAAAAAATATATATATATATATAATTTCTTCTCACTCGCAAAGTACCAAAATATACACTAGTTCTGGGGTATTTGGGTCATATTCAGTGGAAACAGTTTTTTTTTTAATTATTATTATTCATTCCACACGTCTGTAGACAGCTGGGTGAGTCATCCCATGCCTTGCACTGAGCAAACTGCAGACCCGCCTCAGCAATCTGCAAAGGGAAATTAGCTTGACCTTTGAACCACTGTGACAGTTGGGACTCTCTTTCCACGCTCTTCACTGATTATTTGAACTGTGCTGTCCTTTTCCATTCTTGCCTTTCACAGCAAGGTAAACTGATTTTATGGAAAATTCTCTATCTGAACCAGAAAGATTCATTGTTCAGCCAGCAAGTAAAAAAATAATATTTTACCTTTTTGTACTTATGGGGGAAAGTAAATCGCTCTATGGTGGTTTGGACGGCTCCACGGTTTACGCTGCCCAGTCTGTCCTCCAGCTGCAGCAGCTCCTGAAACATGAACAGCAGGTGCATATTTTGGTCTCATAGGTAAGTCTGCAGGTGGAGTAAATCTGGCAAGAAGGTTTTTCTTTTCTGTATTTGCCTCCAGGGGTTATCAAAATCAAGATTTGTTCTTAAAAACACATTAATGTGGAATACTTTGACAAGATCCAATAATCGTTCCATCCAGAAACAGGAAATAAGATCTGAGAAAACGACCGCGTGTTGTTCAAATGAAAACGTACAGTATATCATGCGATTAATAGCAGCTGGATCGTTGAAGACATCTGGATCCCAAAGTAATTCAGCAAAAGGAAATTACTTTACACACTATTGGTTGCACATGAAACTGTGACAAATGAATGCAATCTGGTGGGGAGGACGCAGCAGCACAAACCTCATAGCTCTCTCTAACAGCCGACGCGTGGCGGGAGGGGTTGAGACTCTGCAGAGCCAGCAAGTGCAGCTGGGGGTATGGATAGTTTCTGATCTCATGGACAACCTGGAAGATGACAGATATAAGAGGCTGATGTAAGCTATACGACAGAAACGGATAAAAAAAAACAAGGAACACAGGGCATCTTACGGTTGGGACAGCCTTCAAGCCCAGAGCAGTGCTGGGTGGTTACAAGGTATACACACAGGACCAACTGTACTGAAGCGGGGGGGGGGGGGGGGGCTCACCACTTGTGTTGAGGCATTGTTTCTTGGGAAGTGGTGCATCCTGGGAGAGGTCAGGTAGTGCTGATAGTGCTGCGGCAGAGGGTGGATGTGATACTGGTGGGGCGGCAGCCCAGCATCTACACTTAAGTCCCTAAACATAAAAACAAGCCAGTCAATGGCAGAGGAGTTATTTTTATAAGGTTCATGGGAAAATTTGCGTCATTGATAACAGTTGGTTTCTACACGGCACGGCAGCATTACTCAGGCCAGTGACTCCCAACAGCGGCTCTGGTACCGCAGCATCTACGGCTGGTACAGAGAAAGACTGCATTGTTGGTTCACTGCCAAGAATCTGCTACTTTGAATAAAGTAAATCATCAGAAAACATTTTGTTTGGGAAATTCGTTTACATTTGGTTAACTCAAATAATTCCAGTAAGGTTTCCTCAACAATCATCTGTTTGTTTCTCCTATGCCATATAACACCTCATTTACGTGATATAAATCATTTCCCATCTCCTCCTCTTTTTCCTCACCATCTCGTACCTCCTGATAGTCTGGTGATGCCAAACTAAGAAAAACTGTCTAAAAAGAATGCGTGGTTGAACTTGTCTGATATCTAACATGCAGAAACGAACAGCATTTAATTCGCTTTTTGTCAGTATGAAGTCATCATATACATCATGACAACCATTATTTTGTGACAATAATTACCTGGAACATATTGGTTCTGTAACCCTAGTGTGCAAAAGAACCTTCTTTCCATTAACTTTACAAGATGTGCCCGTTTATTGCTACTTTTTTTAATGAGATTATTTCCTCTGGGCTCTTTTTCTAATCTCTTTTCCAAATTACTGGTGGGAGGACATTTGGAAAATAGACGATGTATCACTTAGAGGACTTGACTGGTGATAAATTAAGACTTACATCAATGCAATTTTCCTTTTTAACAAATAAACAGAATTCTACTGGGCTGTGCTGTGTTGCACACTGGATCCTGAATGGAATATAGCTTACCAATCGGTGCCCTCAGCCAGGTAGCGGGGCTGCTGCACCACCTGCTGAGGGGGGACATGAAGTTGGGCGGCAAATTCATAGCCTGGTCGCAGTCTGTGGGGCTGGTGAGGGACTCTCTCTGGGGTGCGTCTGCTGAGATAAATACTCAAACATTTGAACACATCCCGGGAAAGACATCGCAAAGAAAACTAAATACATCGCCGAAGACTCTCTCTAGTCGCCAAAGGGGTCGCCTTTGAACTAGACATGAACCGGGGACAGAGAAAATCAAATAGTTTCAAGTTGCACCGTAAAACCACGCGGATACCTGGAGGGTGGCAGGATGTGTCTGTGCTGGGCCTCGAGGATCTGCTGCTGGAGGAGGTATTGCTGGTGTAATGCCTGAGGTAGGAAGGGAGGGGCGGGGATGTCCTGGAATTGGGGAGCAGGTAAGGGGTTGAGGGTTGGGTGGAGAGGAGGGCCATGCTGGTGGCCAGGAGGGGCCAGGTGGGGGTTAATGCCTGACTGTGGCTGCCCTGGGTGGGGCATGGGGAAGTCCATGGGCAGCGGGGCCTGAGGACCTAACTGGAAGTGCCGGCAAGAGGTAGCATGGCTGTGCTGCTGCTGCTGCTGCCGGTTGAAATGGGATCCTGTGGAGGATAAGGAGAGGTTGTCAGGCGCCTGAGGGGAGAGATTAGCTGGAATTAATTGTGGGTGAAATGTGGTGTCTCTGTGTGTGATATTGCATGTTAATGAAGCCCTACCTCTTACCTAGAGTGAAAAAAACTTCTGTGGGGGTGGGGAAATGATGATTACCACAAGTACCATGAACATGACGACCATTTTTTTTTCTCCTGCACCAAAAAAAAAAACCTGCAAGCTTTTATTTCTTTAATTGCATTTCCAACTTCTGGATCGACTCCTGGTCTTCCGATTGAGATAAGTCAGCTTGTACCAGAACGGATGAAATCTACGGTCTTCAGCATACAGTTCTGGTACAGTCTTGTACCTTCTGCAGCTGACAGTGCAGTTGGGATGAAAAGTTTAAAACCTGAGACGATGTAAATATACTTTAAACTTAAAAATATATCTACCTACGCAGTCGTAATGGAAAGTTCATTCCTAGTTAACAAGGCCAGTGGATTCAAATGACTGGATCTTTATGCTTTACAGAAACCCTGTTTTTGTCTCACAGCATAGCTCTACTTTGTCAACATTCAGGAGTTAAGAGGAAATAGTTGCAATAATTCCTTTTTTTTACTCTCCAACCACAGCTATTTGGCAACGGTATAGAAAAGCCTGCTGGACAGACTCAACAGGGAGAAAATGGAGAAAGATGGTCCCGTCTCGATTAGGCTGTGGTACAATAAAGCTTTATTACTATGATTAACCTTTAAGAAATTGAGCTTTAAAAGACTATTTAGATCAGGGAAGGGTTTTCAGACTTTTGAGGCAATCAAAGGGAAGCTCACCGGGCCGGCAGTGGAACAGGATTCAACATACTGTGGATATTTGTGCATCTGGCAGGAAAGATTGTTGCAATGGCTTTTACAGAAACCTACCAATTATTTTAATCTGCTTAGAATTGTTAAGTAGATGACTAATTCTGATACTGAACAGTGATTATTCTTTTCTTTTCTTTTTTAAACATGGGCAAAGTCTACATTGCATTTACGAAGAGCATGCTTGAACACTGCAGTGTGAAAGATAAAGCGTGTGACTGCAGCAATATTTTCAGAGATGACCTTGCTCCCGAGGGTCAAAGGCTCACGTCTATTCTGTAAGTAGCACCCTGCATTCTCAAGCATCTCAGTGAAAACGATCACCATGAACGACAGCAGATAG
>NW_027180744.1:0-36184 GCF_040956055.1 Brachionichthys hirsutus | reverse complement strand
AAATGAGGCCTTACAGACAAAGGAAACGCGTCGGTATCCGACCGCCTCATCAACAATTAAGCATTGCTGCTTTTGCTGCTCAGGTTTGGAGGAAGTGTAAGATGCGCATCTTCACTGTGGCCCAGTTGGATGACAACAGCATCCAGATGAAGAAAGACCTGACCACGTTCCTCTATCACCTCCGAATCGATGCCATGGTGGAAGTTGTAGAAATGGTGAGTTCTACCAGGAGTAGACAGAGTTCTTCTTAACATCTTCTGTGACCAGCACCAGAAACGAGGACCGACCTGCCGGCGAACGCTTCTGCCACGCCAGCATTACAGTTGGTGCTATTGCTTGTCTCGTTCACCTCAGCACGACAGCGACATCTCGGCCTACACCTACGAGAAGACCCTGGTGATGGAGCAACGGTCGGAGATGCTCAAACAGATCAACCTGACCAAGAATGAGCGCGAGAGGGAGGTGAGACTGTTTACTTGTGGCAAAGATTTGACATTCTGAAATGCTGCACGTGTCAAATTGACCTGACGAGCTGATTCGGCACAACATGATTTGACGTTGCAACAAAAAAAAAGCCCCTCTGGACGAAAGCATATCTGAGTGGACGCATCGTCTCTGTCTGCGCCTGCTTTTCTGTCTGGAAGCGCTTTTGATTGATATGTAAAAATGATCTCCTCCAGATGACGCCTGATTCGCTGAGCGTTTAAAAACACCCCTCCTAAGCATCCTGGGCTTCTCCTTCCTTTGCTCGGTCTTTGTCTTTGCAGATCCAAAGTATCACCGATTCGTCCCGCGGGTCCATCCGCCGCAAGAACCCGGCCGCTGTGACCACCCAGCTTAGTGTGACCGAGGAGCAGCCAGCGGCCCCCAAGGAGGAGAAGCCTGAGGAGGAGGTAGGGCAGACTGAAGTGCAAAGTTCATTTGCTCACACGTCTGTCATTTTTCACGCACAACATACAGGAAGTGGGAAATGTATAGCAGATTGAACAACAGAGTAGAAACCAAACAATGATACATACAACAGCTCTAAAGTGATTTAAAGTTTGGGAGAATCCATCCTGGATATGAGGAGTACAGACAGAAAGAGCTCGCATTGCTCTGACTAAAGGTGTGTGTTTATTTAATCTGTGGCAAAGACTGAAGGGATGAAACAGCATTTATTTATTTGGGGGGGGGGGGGGGGGCGTTGTGTTGGATTATTTCTCATCTGGGTGAAATAACTTCCTGCAGTTTGCCTGGAAAGGTTAAATAACTTGATTGCGTTGTTGTGAAGAAGAAGAAGAAGAAGAACGCTGCAACTTCCTGTTGAACTGAGAGCTCTAACTTTAAGTTTATGTAAAATAGATTGTATTTTATTTTGTCTCACTCACAGCCCACAAACCGCGTAATAGTAGTAAATGTGAAAAGTCCGTCCTCTTCTCCGCTCATCTTGTAGCCAAAGTCAGCCTCTCCCCCTGTGTCCCCCCTGCCCAGGTCCAGCTCATCCATGACAACACCACCCCAGCCAGCCCTGCAACGCCCGCCGCCCAACTCAGCCCTCCAGAGGCGGCGCAGAGCCCCGGGGAGCAGGTCCAGATGACCTGGACGGAGAAGTGCGACGGGGAGCCGGCCAAGCCGCCGTGCGCCGCCACACCGCAAGGCATCAAAGACATCTTCAACATGAAGCCGTGAGTGCTCTGAATACCGGCCGAGCCATGTTCCCCGCGCCGGCGTCGGCCCGCCAGAGAAGGGGCTCCTCGGTTAGTTGTGACCATCATGTGTTTCTCTCCTTGCCATGCCGCAGCGAGTGGGAGAACCTGTAAGTACCGCGGCCTCCGCAAACCTCGTTCGGTTCATTAACGCCCCATCAAGTTGACCACATGAGCGGATGAGGGGTGGAATATTGGTGTGTGAATGAGCATCTGTTGCCTCCAGCTCCCAATCACGTAGCCCCCGCCCCCCCAACGAAGCATTTAGAGCTCACTTCCTGCTGCTCTCTTTACTCAGGAACCAGTTCAACGTGAGACGCATGCACACAGCGCTGCGGCTGAACGGAGTCATCATGAAGAAGTCCTCGGAGGCCAAGCTGGTGCTCCTCAACATGCCCGGTCCACCCAAGAACCGGACGGGCGACGAGAACTGTATCCTTCACCCGGGTTCCACCGAGAGGAGCCGGATGCGAGGGTTCTCGCCGGGTTCTCGCCGGGTTCTCACCACCAAAAACATGCAAATGAGATGAATTGGTTACGCTAAATTGTCCGTAGGTGTGAGAGTGTGGATGATCGTCTGTCTGTGTCGTGGCTCCGCAATGAACTGGCGACTTGTCCAGGGTGTATCCCGCTTCTCGCCCGTTACCTGCTGGGATTGGCTCCAGCACGACCACATAGGCCTTGTTTCATTATTGTTAATATTATTATTAGTATAAGTACCAGTAGTAGTAGTAGTAGTAATATTACAGTATTTAAGTAATATATATAGAAAGCTAATTATGACAAATGTTTCATAGACCTGAAATATTCAATCCAAAAAATCCGTCTTCAGGGAAGTATCACAAGACCCGTCAGATCTCACTTTGACTCTTCGTCTTCATCTTCGTCAGCATTGAGATGATCTCAACAAAAATACCCGATAATCTGACTGCTGTACTTTTTCAGCACCAAAACATCCAACAGACGGGAAATGCCCGATATTTCCTGAAGAGCCGGAGACAAAAACACGAGCAAACATTCCATCAGCGGCAAAGTCAGGAAAACGTTCCCGGGAGGCAGAGAAGCAGAGAGCGCGTCTGATTTCATTTCCTGCTGTTGTTAGGGAAACAACTGCACGTCAACCTGTGGAAAACAACAGGAAAACTCCTCCTGACCAATAAGAGTCTGACACATCATCACAACTTGTTTTTGATGCGAATCAAAACTGGGACGGAAAATTAACAAGGTCTATTAAGTTAACTGGCGACCTTTAAAAGCGATGTGGGGGGATTTATGGCACTGTTAATGCTGAGCCCCCAGTTCATATTATTAGTGCAGAGTCCAGAACTAGCAGTATGTGTGTGTGTATATATTAATATATATATATATAGTTTCCTTAACTCTTCTCCCTCAGACATGGAGTTCCTCGAGGTCCTCACCGAGGGTCTCAACCGGGTCCTCCTGGTTCGTGGAGGCGGCCGCGAGGTCATCACCATCTACTCCTGAAAGAGCTGCCCCCCCCCCCCCCCCCCCAACCACCACCACCACCCCTCCCCTCACCCCTGCTCCTTTGTCCCCTGTACTCCTCATCAACACTGCTTCATCATCGCGTCGCCCTTGCGTTTACTTCTGTACGGTGGTCCTTTCACACCCAAATAATAGCACCCCCGCCCCCGCCCTTCCCCTCAGCTTCCGCACCTCTCCCTCAGCTCCATCCTCAGCAGACCAGTGAGGAGCCCCCTGCCACCACATCCTTTGTTCTAGCAAGACACTAGTAGAAGTGTCGTAGGCTCCAGGGTAGTTTAGACGCCATCTAGATTTGTGTTGAAAGGTTTTCCCTTCGCCCGTCTGCCGTGAATGTTGTACTTGAGTCTGAAGGGGGGGGGTTATAGCGGAGGTGTGAACATGCATGCAAGTGTCTGTTTTAGTCTAAATAGCTGCAGATCTTAATTATTTTTCATAATTTTTTTTTTGGGGGGGGGTGGTATCAGTGGCTTCTTCTCTGAAGAAAGGCAAGCCAGCTGTCTGTTTAGTTCCCTCGTCGTGATCAGGCTCTTCCCACGGCGGTCCAGCTTGTCTGTCTTTAATGCAATATTTCTGTTTGGGGGGGGGGGGGGGGGCACTGCTACTCGTGGCGACTGTGAAATTCCCAATGATGTGTGAAGAAGACTGGAGAAGCACGCGGATCAAACATGCAGTATTATCTTTAGCAGGATCGCGTGTCGGCATGACGTCATTCCTCGTCTGAACTCATCTCTCAGTGGCTGTTTGTCCCTCGAGCCACAGTTCGTGCCAAAAAAATAAATAATGTCGACAATAAAATAAAATACAAATACGAGGCGAGTTTAGTCTGCAGACAGTGACGGATAATTAAACTGTGAATAGTCCTCGCAGGTGCGACGGCGACGCAGCCACATCTGGATCGCTCTGGCGCCTTGTTCGGTGTGAGTGTATATAGGATTTTTGTGACATCCTACTCAAATGCGTCTCGTGGAGAGAAAACTTTCCATCGCTCAGAGAAGAAATGCTGTTTTTTTTAAAACAGAAAGAAAGAAAAAACAACAACGATCAATGTTTTTATTTATTGGAAGGCATATAGGCTCCTGTCACCTCAGCAAACCTCGACACGCGTCGCACCTGCACTGTGCGCCACTGTGCAACAACTTCGATGACCTCATCGCTTTCAGTCATATCAATAACTAGTAAATGTTGTTGTTGTTTTTCATCCAGAGAACAAATTCTTATTTATGTTAACGAACAGAAGTTATTGGTTGTGTCGGGTTTTTGGACACTCAAAGATAATCGTCTAAATGTGCCATATCAAAGTATTTTTTCAAAGAGAAATATCAAATTCTATGACTTAAATTCAGAGGGAAGAAAAGAAAGCCGAGGTCACCCCGCAGATGATAACCGAATGTTCAGACCTGCTTAAATGTGCATTGATCATCTATTGATTGTTTATAGGGAGTAGTCTAAACAAAGAGGACAGTGGCTGCTGTCGCTCAGAAACGCACTTTGTCCTCGAGACTGAACTCTATGCAGTAGACGGTGTGATTTTAGAGCATCTATTCTAGACTGATTCAGATTTGAGCCTCGCGTCCCTGACCTACATGAGCAAAAGCATACCAAGGTTCAAGAAGTGCGTCTTGAAAGGAATAGTGCAATAGTGGAAATCTGGACCCATGTGATCATCTTATTTATTTTTTTACTCATATATTTTGTATATGTAGATTTTGGAAGTCTTAAGAAGAAGAAAAAAGGAAGAATCGTCATTCTGACCAGGGACGGTTGCCAATTTACTTTGATGTTTTATTTTTATTTTGGTCATTTGCACTCATAGTAGAACTATAAATATAAATAAATCCATATACACACAGCATATATACAAAGTAAGGAATCAAAACAAATTAGTTTCTAGAACTATTTAAAGACAGTATTAAATGTTTTTAGTGTTGCTCGAATGTCTGACCATTTGTTGTGAATGCTGCTAGTATCAATAGATTTATTTGTACTGTAAATAGAGACGATTAAAGCAACAGTAACGATCAAGTGCAAAAGGGTATAGATAGATATACATATCAGTGGCAGTGTGTGTCAACCAAGACCAGGCTGTGGACTTACGGCCTGCGACTTCTGGACAGGCTGAGTTTTCTCTTTGCCTATAAAGTGATCCTGAACACCATGATGCAATATTAAAACTTCACAAAAAAATGTACAATAAAATGTACCACCCATTTCTTTTCCCTCTTGGTTGTCAGCATCTTAAATCCAATCAGATTAAGATCACAAATGATTAAAACGTACTATAGCTAAATGACTCACCGAAATATATCAGATATAAAAGTGTACCTTTGTTTGTACGTTTTAAATAAGCCTAAATATGAGACCTGTGCTCCCAGTTTTCAAAACGTTTAGGGTGCCAAGTGATGAAGATTTTCTTTAATACGCTTGTTCTTAATTAACGCTGAGAGGTTCTTTAATGGTCAAATCAGGTTTATTTTAGAAAAACATGTGTTGGATTTGTTTCCACAACATTGCCTGAATCGACCGAGCCTTCAAAAAAAAAAAGATTATTTAAAAGTAAAGGCATCTAATGTCGATGGGCGATTCGTTTATTTACTTGATTCTAAATGTTTTCTAATTGTTTGCATGGTAATATGTTTGTTTTAGTGGTTTCTATAGTGATGACTTGCGTATTCAAGGTATCCCTAGAGGGTAAAACGGTCAAGTCAACAACACGCGACTCAACCTTGAAAACAAGTCTTTTACCAAAAAAGAAAAAAAAAAAAAAACCTAAACCAAGATAAAGTATGAGTTCACTGTATTGTTACCGTATAATTCAGTCCAATGTGACGTAATAAGAGCTTTTGAGTTTGTGAATGAATGGGCCACATGATTGGTCGTCCCATCATTGTAGATATTTATCACTGAGTCAGAGATGCTCTAATCGACTTGTGTTGTCTTCTGTTGTACGCTGTTCTATCACTGTGGACAAAGTCTTAGAGTTCTGTAGGATTATGTGCAATATTGTTCTCGCATTGCTTCCATTTTCACACCGTCTTGTTTTTTTTTCTTCTCTTAAAAACAATCGGAGACGTCGGCGCTCACTCACATCATCCAAATGTTTTGTTACCAATAAAGATCGACGGTGTTCATCCCAAATGTGGCTGAGACTGCAAAGCACTTTACACCGAGAGGCTTCTGTGACGCCATCAGTCTGGGGGGGGGGGGGGGGGTGCAACAGAGCCAACCTGCTGATGCTCTGCTCCACACCGACCTCTAGTGGCACATGAGTGTATTACAGTCAGCGGGAACGGATACATGTTCAGTTTCCTGCAGTAATTGAGACCTGATTCTGCTGATTGCATCTATTCATTTGGACACTTTAGCATGCATCACTTTTATTTCCTTGTTTTTGTCAAACTTCTTGAAAATAATAATTCTAACTGTTAAATTTGATAGTGCTTGTCACTTTGTATGTGTGAAGTGAGCCTGCCCAGAACCTCTCATCCACCCTGCAGCACTCCATCAACCCTCTTCACCCCATCCAACCTAAATCCCTGGTCCCCCCCACACCCCACCCCAGCAACTAAATGCACCCAGCTCTGTATTTTAAATGTGACTGCAGTATAATTCTGAAAAAATGATCAAAGATTATAAAACTTGCGCTTCCAATACTGGTACTGGCTCTGCTTGCACGGCACAAGATACCTGACTTTAAAAAAACAAACAGCACGCCCCCCCCCCCCAACTGATCCATGACTGAGATCAGATCCTTTGCCTGCACAACTGTAGCATGAGACAAAGTTGCCGGTGATCATTACCCAGTCTCCATCCTTAAATGGATATTAAGGGCTCTGAAACACATCTGTTACCGGGTTGAGGAGGCCGTCCCATTAGGATGCCAACAGAACCCCCCCCAAAACAAAAACAAAACACAAATCCCTTGTTATAAGAGGACGGTCTGTAGCCGAGATAAGTTTGGACCATTCAGCATATTTTCGCAGGCGATGCTGGAAGCGAATCAAGAGGCCTCATTTCAAAGTCGCTTTTTGGGAGTCAGAGGACAAAGTGAAGTCTGTCAACGCAGTGCAAGCAGAGCTGCATTCCAGTGATGTTGTGTAACTCAGTGCATGCATGCAATTACCCTGAACAAGGTGTATTGAAAATATATTGGGTGTTCTGTGGTATAAAAGTAGTTTTGTTTTAATCAGAAGGTTTTCCTTCTAGTGGAATGGGTTTGTTTCTTTCCTTAGGACTGGTCAATCATTGTATTCTAGACGAATATTACAGGATTCTGTTTTTTACGGTGGGTTTGTTGACCAGGTCTTCTCGTGTGTCAAATATTACCTGCAGATAAACTGATTACCAAAGTATATTTCAGTTATAAATATGTGCTCCAGTGAATTATAAGCATTTTAATACTGTATCTTTTTAATAAGTTTCAGGAGTTGTCAGTTAGTTGGAATCTATTCTTCTTCCACCTCACTAATCAGAGAGCCGAGGTTCCAGGAGTAACCTTAAAACAAATTACGGAGATTCCTAAAAATCTACAATTTGATAAAAGTTTAGTTGTATCTGACTGGCCATAAAACTGTGGATATAAATCTATTTATTATCCAGTCAATAACTCTGTGTAGTGTTCAGAAGGAACATTCAGTCAACTTCAATTAAAAAATTAAATAAAATAAAAATTATTTAGTGCGAAACTTCTTTCCGAGACAAAGGTTGAAAACATCAAACTTTAGTGTGTCTATTGAGGCCCAGCAAAATCCATCCAAATAGTCACACTCCTAAATCCTTGATTTTGCATGGCTTCTAATAAAATTCAGCTCGAGAAGAAGCACGCTGTATATTTTGCCACCACAGAACAGGACGGCTTTTTCAGGTCTAAAGTTTGTGGCATCAGATCTTTACTGGGATTGAGAGCGTAGTATTTAACAGCAAGTACCAGTACTTCAGAGGAGTAAATAGAGGTTCGGTTTTGATTCACTGGAGCTGCGGGAAACATTTTGTACGGATGCCTGATGTTGACCATATAAACACTTAAGACGCTAGTGTCAGTAAGTCCCCCCCCGAATCGTTCATTACTCTCCCCTGATACTGCACCTAGTCTCATGGTAAAGCAGTAGTGTTTCCTTCAGTTTAGTGGGAGTGTGTGTGTGTGTGTTCATGTGCACTTGTAACTGCTGGGGGGGCAGGAGTGGGACGGGGCAATGTGTAAATAAATCAAATACAGTTAGTGTGGAGGTGTTTCTTTTGTGTCAGTGCAAGTTAAATATTCGAAAATAAAATTATGTATTATTCTCTGTTGTGTTTCATGGTACATTTAAAAAAAAAAAGAGACAAAAGTAGTTTTATCTCACATTTCAAATGCTTCTATCTCGATGGCTTCTGGCGGTACCCCGTTCCATTTTATATATGTCAGCACAAAATGCAATAAACCAACTCCATTTTATTAAAGCAAATGTGTCACGTCTTTAATAATGTCTCCTTATCACAATGGAAATGTTACAATAAAAAAAAGAAAAGAAGATTGTGGAAGGGAAATAACTAAGGAATCCGTTTACACGAGTCATGAAGCAAAAACAGTTCATAACATGGTGAATCACAAGTTTAACCCACATGTACAAAGTCAGAATAATTATCTGGAAGAGTCAATTGAACTGAACAGGAACTCAACTAAAACATAAAAGCATGTACAAAACATCCCTACAGGCTACTTCTACAGCGCGGCTAACTTCACTGCACAAAGAACTCGCCGCGCCGTCTGTGAGAGACGGCGCGGCGAGCCTCACATCAGGGGGAACCATTCGCTACTCACTACAGGGCTTTAGTAATGCTGGGAATACATGGACATAGACGGGATCTGGCTCATTCCAGGTGCCGGTCTGGGAGGTTGCTGCTGAGAGGCAGCAGTGCCCACGCCCACCAAGGGGTTAAGGGACGATCCACTCTGGATGAGGGTGTCCAGAGCTTTCTGTACGCTTGGGTTGTCGAAATTGATTCCTGAAGTCGAGCTGGGGACTCTCTGACCGGCTGGTGTGAACGTGACCGGTATGCGGCCCTGCGGGGGGGCATAACCCTGGGATGCAGATGGAAGGGGGCCTGGCATGGCTTGGCGTGGCGGATTCTGGGCGGGAGACGGGCCTAGAGAGCCGTAGGCCTGTGACTGGGGAGCAGTGGCTGCTCCAGAGGCCGCCGACAGCCCAGTTCCACTATTGAACATGCTGAGGATCTTAGCCTGCAGCTCCTGCTGATGGTTGGGGTTGGTGGAGGCACTTGGGCCAGTTGCTAGGCTCAGGTGGCTGGACTGCGGGGGCATCAGGTTAGAATGGGATGGAGGAGGAAGTCCAGCAGTCGAGGATGGAATGACAGGGTGTCCCGATGAAGGAGCTGGAACATGGACTGCAGCTGGAAATCACAAACTCTGTTACAGACAAAGCGTCCTGCTTCCCAGCACAGAAGAGTAAAGCAATGTTTCAATACAAGAGCATCTCAGGACAGGTTCGAGTCTCTGGTAGCAAAATGTGTTTCCAGGCGGACACCGAAATAGTCTCTGGTTACGGTAAAGTGTTTCTCCCTGCAAAGATCCGTTTGACAAATGGAACAATTGTCACGTGGGAATGCATTGGTTTACTCCCAAAAGAGCTGGTGGTGGCAGTTTGGGAAGCTGAAGAAATTAAATGGCTCAACAGATATTGATACCAAACAAATATCGGTATCTGTTCATTTTCATCGTCCAGGCATCAAAGAGGCTGCCTGTTTAAATAAACTAAACTATTTCAATTTAAAATTCCAGCATGCTTCTGTATTAAAAGACATTGTGAAGATGAGATGAAGTCGAGGGTTCAGCATCTGCCAGATTCACAGAGTTGTGAAGGGACCAGCTATACTCAGATAATTGTCCTATGGCCATGTTAACACAGGCCAAAATAACTCCACGTTGGACGTTGTAACATTGCAGAAATAATTGTGTTTACTTCTCCGCGTACCTGAAAGAGGGTCTGCAGTACTCCGTAGCAGCCGGGCTCTTTTGTCCTTCAGGTAAGCAATGAGGCCATCTAATTCATCTGGGGTTACAAACCTAGCCAGAGAACCCAGAGGAAAGAAATCATCGTGACGCAACATGCAAAACGCTAACAAAGTGTAACAGAAACATTATACGTGTTATATAATCACTCAGATGTTAACTCATAATTCATTAACACGTCTAATGATATTAAACCAGACACTGCACCTGTTTTCAGACAGCAGTGTGATGGAGGTGAGCACAGAAACAGGGTGACTCTCCCTGTCGGCTTCCCTGAGCAACACGTCGTCCGCCATCTTGGCCGCCTTTCTGGCGATCTCTTCGCGCTCCTTTTCACGGTTTTCCACTTTGTAAGCATCGTAGTTGTGGGCGACCAACATCATGGCGTCCTGCATCGGCATGTTTCGATGCTCTGGAGCAACGAGGACACAATAACAGAGAGCTCTGAAATGCCGTCCCCTTCGCTCTTCATCACCTTCACAGTGCAAACGTTTCATTTACCCTGCGGTGTTCCAAACAAGATGTTCACCGTGCAGGAGCGGTGCACCTGGTGCTGCTGGGTGATGATGATGGCGAAGGGCGTGCGGGCTCGGCCTACGTCCTCCAGAGCCTGGGTTAGTGACACCTCAGTGTTGAGGAAAATCAGATCCACCACCATGCCCAGGTCACGCACCTTTCGCCCAACTGTCTCAGCGTACTCCCGACTGTTGTTTGTCAAGCACAAGTCCAGACAGGAGGGCGGGCACGCACGCACGCACACACACACACACGCACACACACACACACACACACACACACGCACACACACAATATGAAATGACAACATTCCAAGTATCGATCAAATACTTGCAGACGTTTGTGGATCTGTGTTCGATGTAGAAAACAAGGACTGGACTTACTTCTGCGCCTTGTTGACGACAATCACAGAACAGTCAACAGGCCGGTCGGCATCGTAACGCCGCTGAAGCTCTTCGTAGTACTGTCGATATAACTCGTTTCGCCGACGCTCTTCTGGTCGAACGCGATCATCTAGTGTTTATTAGATGTGAATTACGTCTCCGCCAGGTCAAATCAGATTAAGGTCAAAATTCAACGAGACTAGTTCATTCATTATGGAGTCTTGTGTCTTCCGTTAGGCCTGTTGTGTCCAGCTATGCTGGACACAAATGAAAATTGTAATCTGCACAGTAAAGATTAGATGTGCTGCTACAGAAACATATGACTAAAGTGAAATCATTTAACACACAAGCTGGTTAAGTACAGAGCACATACCTTCTGGCTCACGGCGTCCATTCCAGGGATCTCTGAAAGCCTCCCTGTAGGTTTCATCCTTCCTCCTGTAATACTCTTCAGCTCCACCTCGGTAATATCGGTCAAAGTCCTCTCTGCGGTACGAAAATATGTCGGGTTCAGACAAGAATGCGTCCACTTACTTCTAGATACCAAAATAAGGGTCGGCATCATCGGTATTCACCTGTACGTCGCATCCCGCGCGTCACCTCTGGGCTCTTTGTCTCTGCTCTCTGAGCTGCGGTAGCGGTAATCAGGGTCACGGGAATGGGGACCCGGCCTCGACTCTCTACTCGGGTCCCTCCCATCACGGCTCTCGCGAGGCTCACGTCCATCACGAGACTCCCGTCCTTCCCGAGGCTCGCGTCCCTCGCGGCCAAAAAGAGGCGAGCGCGACCGAGGCCGAGCCTCCTTGCCGTCTCCATAGGTGCCGTAGGGGGCCCTGAGAGGGGTGCTTTTGATTAATACAAGGAAGGTCAATAGTCAAACACTATTAAAGGATGACAGGAACTTCTGTCCTTGCTTGTGAAGGCAGGTCCACAGTCGGCATATGAAATGCAATAAAATAAGTTATATATATATATATATAATAAGTGCATTAATTCAGATCGGACCAAAGGGTGAGATTTGTGATGCGATCCCCTTTGCAAAAAGATGGAGCAAGTTCATTCCAGGAGATGCAACCTTTCAACGATCTTTTCCAGCGATCCGTGTACGCATTACGCAACGTAAGGATTCATCAAGTGTTTGAGGTTGGTTGACGTGAAATGACGCACCACATCCGTAAACCCTTGTGCATTTTAGCTCAATCAAGTACAATGATTTGTGTTTTGGCGTTCAGGTTTCCTCAAGAAACGAGTGAAATGGACCCGCAGGTCTGGCATGGGATGAATTGACACATTTAAAAATATCCAACAAGAGAAGCATTTAGTTTCTGAGCAAACTGCAGAAATGGACACCATTTGTCTCTCACCTAATATTTATTGAAATCGCAAGAATGAGTTCAATTTATTTTCACAACGTTTGAAAGGGATAGTTGACGTACAAATATTTTAGAAGTGGAAAAGAAAACCAGCAGCATGGAGCAATCCATTTCCTTTTAAGGTAACTTTGCCCGGAATAAAAGGATTTTGTTAGAGTCATAGATTTACGACAACTGGTTCCGAGGGTTTTGCCGTTTGCCGACTCGGTTTGAGTTTCCCCCATGTTAAATTACCGCGAGTATATTAGGCCACGTCGTGATGTGGAAAATATCCGAGCAGAAAGAGGCATTGTCCTCCCGGTGGACATCGTGGGTGAGACCGCAGAAACTGTCGCACACTCGATTTGCTCGCTTTCCGGTTTGTCGTAGAAACACCTCATAAACAGACGAGTGCGGTCGTGTAGTCGATGTAGTCGCGAGTCCCATAGGTTGTAAGTCGACGACCCCCTGTCGTTTCAAGAAGGGGTCCCCACTTTAATTCCTCATGCAGGTAGTGAGACAGCACCGTCACTGGCTTCACATTAATGTTTACATATTAGGATTAAATGTGAAACAAGTGGATATACACAACAGGATAGTGTAAAGAACACAAGCACTGAGAAGCCATAAGGCAATAATCTTTTCAACAAAAACACTCCAGATTTAAGTCAAGTGGCTTTTCTCTTTATTTCAACAGTTCCGTAAACGTCGACTATCAATAGAAAACTTGTACACCAGCTTCCATCAAGCAAATGAAATGAAAGTCGAGAATGTTTTAATCGTTAAAACCGGCACCTGAATGACGAGGGTAGTTCCTCACACCCATTTTGCGTTACTTTACCTTCGAGGAGGGCTCTGCTGGGATTGAGGTTTAGCTTGCCGTCGCTCCACTGCCATATTTACATCTGAAAATAAATCAATCCAAACGTTGAACATGACAGTGACATATAAATCAGCTCAAACGTTCACGCAGGCGCGGCCACGACAACACTTCCACGATTCAAATGAAAATGAGCTCCAATATCCAAGCGTGGAAATCCAAACTGGGCGAGTCAAAACGCAGAAAATCGAGTTGACAAATACGTCAAACTCAGTTCGAGATGAACTGAAGAAATTCTTTTTTCGCTTCAAAATTCGACAAACGCAAATGGAGCTTGAACGTGCGATACGATTTTGTGGCTGAGCTTCAACTAGTGATCCTTTTACTTCCCGATTAATTTACTGATTATTATCATGATCAACCGATGATCAAACCTTTGAAATTGTGAAAAATGTCCGGAAATTGTGAAAAATGTCCGTCGTTTCGAAGAATCAAAAATATATATTTTTTATTCTTAGATTAGCCCACAACCAAGCCAACAAATACTGTCGAGCAAATGCCAACAATCCATTTTCTAGGAAGAAAATGACTGAAATTGTTGTGGTTTTTATAATATATAACAATTACTAATCATTTTATGCATTTCTCATTATAACTCCATCTTCAAGATGAAATTTAGCTATGTTCATTAAATCCAGTTTAAAAAGGCTTAGTTGAAAATAACAATAATCTAGACGCATCTTTGTTGTGGAACAAATCATACAATCTTAAATTTGCTGCAATTTGTTTCCTGCATCGTTCATACCTGTCGTACATATTACAGGTACAGTATTTCATTTATAAGGGGCATCATATCCACATCATGACAAATGGCATTAAAAAAGAGTTTATTTTTGGCCGACAATTACATTTATTTGAACGATTAAAAGACATCTAACTTCCACAGATGAGCTTTATTCACAGAAAGGCATTGATGAGTTAATTCTTACAAAAACATCTTTATTTTTCTTTAGCGCCAGTTTACAAGAAAAGATTAACGTCAGGATCGACACTCAACACGAGTCGTATCCTTTTTGGCCAGATATTTGCACCTACAGTATTGCAGACGAGGCTTACCTATTTTATAACTTTTATAGATTCGACCTTTTTGGGCCGCCTTTGCAGCCTCGGCTTCTTCAATGCGCTCAAATTGTACAAATCCAAACCCACGAAACATGGATACGCCTGGAAGAGGAACATTTTAAGTGGTACAAATGACTTTGAAGGGCATTTTCGACACCTACCCATTTTGCAAAATGATCATTCGTTACACCTTTAGTTTGTAAATGCCTGCTTGCCACGAGAAATCAAGACTGACACTGATCAAGCTAAAGCTACTAAACATCTATGCGCACTTTTTGCACAACTGTTTAGAAAAAAGTTTAACTGTGGCATTCACGGATGGCCCGCTCAATTCAAATAGTTGTCATGAATTGGAAACTTAAGGCTTATATTGCATTTACTAACCAGTGATCTTCCCATACGGGCTGAACATTTCGTCCAAATCCTTTGTTGTCATGTCGGAGGTCGGCAAATTCCCAACAAAAATCCTTCTCTCCAAATCTCTTGGATCGTTACTGCTGCAGGTGCGTGAAAAACGCCCTGGTGACGTGCTGTGGCTTCTTCGGCGAGACATAACTCAAATCCAAGGTTTCTTTCGTCGTATGCCTCCAGTAATTGAGAAAAAAAAAAGTGTGGCTAAAACAAACGTGAATTGTCATCCACACTCCTGAAACACGTCAGTGAGTTAAGAGAGATCAAATTCCTTGGAGACATAAAATGTTTTAGTCAAACAAAACTTGCAGGTCAACCAGAAATTAAAAATCAGACAATGGAAATACAGCGGCCAATTCATTCAAATGTAGAAATCAAAGTTTAAATAAAGTATGCTGGCTGAATCGCAAATTGGCTCCAAACTGTTAAAATGCATCCTGCGCTTTGCGGGCTTTGATATAGATGCGAGTGCTTGTTGGACCGTGAAAGCCTTGCACAATTAGCTCACTATTTTGTTCCATTCCTTGTGATACAGGCGTCATTTCTTTTAGTATCACAGAAGAACCGACCATTTCTAATTATCCATAAACATCACTTCCAGACTGCTCATTTAAGTTGGGTCTAAACGTTTTCAAGGGATAGTAAATTTGGTTTCTGTTTGGATTAAATTAATTCCCAGTAGGTGTCATCTACACTAATCCTGTTTTAAAAACAAAACCCACCAGCCGAGAAATGAAGTGTAAAAGCCAGAAAAGTCAGTCTCAGCACTTATAGAAACAGTACAGCAAAATACGGCGGATTCGATTACTTTAAAGAAGACATTTTCATTTAATTTCACACAGCAGGGCTTAATGCTCAATTCAATTTTTTTTGTGAAATACAATTTTTTTGCGAGTTCGTTCACATTTCCAATTAAATGCGACTTGTATGTGATCTCCTGTGTGAACTTCATACAACCCAAAAAGTGTCCCGCATGCACAGAAGAGGACACAACAACGTGTGTTTGCGGAAGCAAATATGGATGGCAACGGGGGCGCGTATGTGACTATTTTAAAACAGTTGGAGTCTTTATCCTCCTTATATTTGGCTCGGAGGCTCTTTATTTTTCTTCATTGGAGCCATGGCCGTTTAGAACTGCGCTCCGCCATTTCTTTGGAAATGTTTTCAAACACCACCCGGTTCTAATAAAACCCCTTAAGTTTGGCCCGAATAAAGCGACCCCCCCAAATATTAATTAATTCAGAAACTTCAACCCCCCCCATTGACCAGAGTCTGCATTATTGTCCGCCATGGTTATCGTTTCACACCTGCTCCCGCTTACTTGAACTCACAAGAGCGACGCATGTCGTATATCGATCACGTGTGAGGTTGCAGTCACGCGCCAATATTCTGTTGAAGTACACGCACCGTTGGGTGCCGACGTGATTTTAACAAGGACTTTGTTGAGGAAATTAGCAGTTTGCTGCAGTGATTGCACTCACTCCCGTGCAGTTTGATTGCTGCTTTAACTCCTAAAGTATTTTGCATGAATAGAAAAACAGTTATTGATCATGTAGGAAGGACCATTTCTCACAGACATTCTCAAACAAACAAGGATTTTCAATACTTGACACAATTCATTGGTGTAATATTGGCCTAGCTAATCTACTTAACATGATCGCAACAATGAATTCTGTGTCAAGCGTTAACGAACCCCAGAGAATGTCCTCCAAAACGTAACAACGCATCATACAGCGCTTGTGGAACATCAGGGTATTCCCCTGTCATTCACATGAATGCACACGTGACAGACATTCTAAAGGGCAGTTCTTCAGCACTCTGGAAAGCATTCATCAAATTAAATAAACACGATTAAGTCACTTTCAATATTTCCCAGCCCTTAAGCCAAAACCATGTAACAGGTGTTGCGTTATGAGAACTCAAACTTCGTAGTACAAGATAAATCTGGCGTCTAAATGATATGGCTGACGACATACGATAATATAAACTGAATGAATGATTTGCTTTCCTACAACAAAGAGGGATTTGGGACATGACAGAAAAATGGAAATGTGATTCACCGCAAGGAGGAGCGTCCGCCTTTATTTTATGGCAAAATGGGCCAAAGTGATGATGAACTCCAGAAAAGGAGTTTCTTTTCTTACACAAAATGTCTGACTATCCATGTAAAGACATGGTGTCTGTCAAAACGTAAAAGTGCTTAAAATTAACAATGAAAAATGACACTTTCCAGAATGCAAAATGAAAAAGCCTGAACAGAGTAAAATGGGTCAAAAATTACAAATACCCACTGCAGTGCGCAAAATATCAACTCTCAAATGTGATCAAATATTTTGAAACTGGCAACACAAGTTTAAAATTGACTCTTGGCAAGAACTGAAAGAATGTCAAGATGTTTAAGATGCTGCATTTTACACTCTGTGCATCACCCAGCCCGTCCAGCCCGAGGCCTGTTGTCTAAATTAAACAGATTCTTTTCGGTTTTCACCAGATTGAGTACCGGAAGAAAATGATCCAGTTGGTCTGCTGCATTTAACAAATTGTGGCTTTCTTGAAATCTTGAGGAAATTTACAAATTGTGGGCTTCTTTTGTTCAAAGAAACCAACGTCCATCAATGTCTTCATGATAAATCAATGTTTTTAGATCCAACAATATAATAACGTCAGAATGTCAAGCTTTTCATCCTCTTGGCATCGATTAACAATACACTCAATAGTTGGTACTTTTTCCATTATTGAATTATGTTTTTTTTTGTTAAACCTGTGATTTAAAATATATATATTTTAAAATTGCATAATTTTGGCTCTAATGTTGCCTGTAGTCACCACACTGTGGTTTCACACAATAGCAAACCCACATCAGTCTGAACAGTTAATTATCATGAGGAATTGCTTATTAACATTTAATAAGCTGAACTGGCAAAGCAACTAGTAAAAGAAGCAATCAATTGTTCCAGGGTGAAGGTTTACCCCCAAATTTTGGTGGAAATATGAAACAGAAAAGGACGGAAAAAACAAGTAAAGCACAACTATCTTGAAACTGTAATTACAGCACTTCATTAAATTTTATTTAAACTTTAGCCACTATATGGTACCAGCTCTACACGATTTCAATAAGCTTTGCTCTCAGGTGCTTTTTCTTTTGAGGATAAACCTTGGTGCAGCTGGTTGTCACAGCAACTCACCGAGCAACATTTCTGCAGCATAATATTTAGCGCAACAGTTTTTCCTCCTTCCATTATATTATGGGGGTTGGTTTAGTTTTTACCCAATGGAAAACCAAAAATGGACACAAGAAGTTGAGCAGAGTATAGCTGGTACCAGCCAGCGGAGGTTAGATACTGTGTATCATGTTTTATTAAAAATAATTCACGTACGATTTTTATTTTTAATGCAAATTTAAATTAAATAAATCCTAATAATATTTTTTATCACTGGAAAAAATACAAATACTATTTGATCCCTACTATTTACTAGTTACGCTACATTTACAGCTGAACGTATGTGTTGTTTTTTTGTTGGTTTTATTTATTAAGGGAGGACATTTTTGCATACCTTAATTTGAAACTGGTCGACTTGTCACCTCGGATTGGTCTTCAAAATACAATAGTTCCAAGTGTCTAAAAGAGAGGGGTAGAAAGTCAACCACTTGACCCAGGGGAAGAACTGAATCGCTTCAAATACTCGTGTTCACTTTAACTCACTTCTGTCTAACATTAATAAGGTCGGCTAGAACACTTTAATAAAACACATGTTTGTATTTCTGAATTTAATTCCGTGAAACACTCTTACTTGATTTGACACCATAAAAACACAACATACAGGTAAAATACATTTGGGAATTTCAAAAGCTCACTAAATAAATTGACTTAATTGATAGAATTCATATAAACAGCTGTGTGCTTGAACTGCTCTCTTTACTGAAGCCCTCCGGTGATTAAACCGTCTCTAGTCGTTCAATGCGGCTCCCTGACAGAGCCGAGTTGCAGTGGGACGCGTGTAGCTGCCGGCCAGGCTAAGCTCAGCTCGGTCGTGCTACAAACTGCGTTCAGTGTGTTCCAGTAACGGGTTATAAGGACGTGCTGTGTGATCAAATATAACATGGACGACTCAACCGATGCACTGCTGCTCAGCTAACATGGCTGTGCGTTGCAGCTGCTACGCTAGACTGTAGTATGTTATGTAGCCGCGTCGTCCATGTTAGCTAGCTAGTTCTACGTTAGCCCATAAGGCCTATCTTCAGAGCTAGCGACTCTGACTGCACTGCCTGTCCCCCCCCCCCCCCCATATTAAATATCAGACAGACCCATTACTCACCCCCGAATATGTGTTTGATATCCGTTTATGATATTTCAGTGCTACGATCCACTAGCTGCTGTTGTGCCAATTACTCACAAAGCCGCTTCTTCTTCGTCTCTGCATCTACGGCAGATGATGACGGCATACTCTTCTTCTTCTCTTTTGATAAGGGGCATTACTGCCTCCTACTGATCTGGGGTGTGAAGCAGGCTCTTCTTCGGCTGCTGCGAGTACAAAATAAACATAGTTAGTGAATATATCTAAAAATTTACTATAGGCACCGTCCATATCAGATTTATTATAAACTGCACCCCAATCCTGTTGTTTAGTGCACTGATTGTTCCTTCAGTTATAGTTTATAGCTGCGTAACTTTTACCTTTTTACCTTTTTGTGCAAAAAAAACATGCAAAATTGCATTAAAAAACTCCACGAACCAGTGAGGTCGCGGAAGATGAACCGCATTATATCGAGGGACTACTGTATTCGTTAACATTGCAGTCATCTTGTCATTCACGTCTCACCAATGTTATAATAGTTTTGGATTTTTTATTATAGTTAGGGTTAGTTTTTAGAGTGGATTTGCTCGTTTTTATTAGTTTAACATTTGTTTTTATTAGTTTAAGTTTAGTTTTTATTAGTTTTAGTTTTTCATACTTTGGGTTATTTGTCAGACGCTAAACTAAATGTCTTCCAGTTTTTGCTGTTCTTAAGACATGCCTGACGTTTTTTATAATTTTGTAAGTGCAAAGATCCGTCATGGAATAACAGGCCTCCATCCAGTTCAGTACATCAATCGGGTTGGGCTGGTGGGTCGTTACTTAGAGCACAAGATTACTGTACTTTGGTACTGGTTGCTGATATAAACAGACTGACATAAACGATAGATTAATTCAATTTGTAATTATGTTAAAGCAAAACCAGCCGGGATTTTGCCGTTTGAGCATTTTAAGTAGACCCACTCTCAAATAAATGCATTGGTCTCTCCGTCCATGCGCGGGTTGCCAGGTTCATGAAATATAAGCTCCACGATATCTCCTCGGTTCTATTTGGCAAAGACACAGCGCATATCTGTATATGTGGAACATTCCTTCCCCGACTTGGTGAAGACTTTTAACGTGAAACAATTCCTTTACAGCTCTGCTTTCCTGCTTGTGTCAACGCGGGGAGGGGGGCGGCCACGAACACACCTGGCAACACGGAGAGTCGCTTCATTAATCCAAGATGGCAGACGATGAAGACCTCGGCAACGAAGAGAAGGTATTTACCCCATGAACCGGTGTTATGAGTGTTTTAATACCTTTCGTAGCGGTCGCGAAATTCAGCCGGGCTTCGTGGAATCATTAAAAGGTGGCGTGAGTTTCCATTTTCGGTGGCGCTCGCTGTGTTTGACAGTTCAGTGTCCGCCCATAACGCGCATGAGCTAATGCTGCGTTAGCTCACTGATGTGAGTCTTGCGCTCTTGCTTGTTGCCAGCACATGAGCAGGTGCAGAGTTTGAAACACGATTTAGCATAAGCGCCACTTTAAGATAAAAGAGAATGGTTAGCTAATTGCTAAATGGACGGAAGTGGAGCTACTTCCTGCTTTCACAGCGGCGATAAGGATGTGAGGGTACGGGCAGCCGGTCCGCTGGAAGCCGTTTCTGGGTGAACTTTCCACGGGGAAGCTCGTCTTCCTGCAGCGCCGTCGTGCTGCGACATGTCGTAAAATGATGCTTTGCATTCCTGGCGTGGCAAGGCGTTGCTATAGCGACGCCTTAAAATCTACACAAATCTTCATTGGGTGGGAAGTCTGGCGGGTTTTAACTCGTTTTCAATGTGAGATGGGCGCTTGCGGTTTGTTTAACCCCATTGTGGCCAAAAGGGGGGGGGCTCTTTCGGGATCACTTTCAGGCGTTTTACTTCTCGAAGACCTCACATTTATATCAAATCTCAACAAAGATGATGCCAATGAAAGTTAGATTTTGGTTTATAAGTTCGGCCTGATGTTGTTCTGCATTTCTGGAGTTTCCTTAGAGCAACGAGGGAACTGATCATAAGTTACTCGCTGCGTTTGGCGATCATGCGATGCCTTGTTCTATAAATAATAGCGTTTCTTTCGTAGATCCGGATTGCAGCGGACTTTTTGATGCATGCTCCGCCTGGAGAGTTCAATGAAGTTTTCAATGGTGAGCTTCATATTTGTTTGACCTGTCAACGTGCACGGAAGCAGTTTTTTAATGCTTCCTCTTCTTCTCAGATGTGCGAGTCCTGCTCGAAAACGACAATCTCCTCCGAGAGGGGGCGGCTCAGTGGGTTTTCATTTTTACATTTTATTATTGCAGTAATTGTGATATTATGGATGTCCGTTCTGATTGTATTTGCATTCTGTTTTTTTTATATATATAGTTCCTTTGCTCAGTACAATATGGATCAGTTCACTCTGGCCAAAATAGATGGATATGAAGAGCAGGCAAGCTTTTCCTCAATCATGTCCTTTTGACATTCGACCCCATAAAATGCGATGATTGATTGTTTTGTCCGTCGTGGCGACAACGCCGGAGTGATGCTGGGCCTTTTTCCCGTTTGCAGGTCCTGATAACGGAGCATGGAGACCTGGGTAATGGGTGTTTCTTTGACCCTCAAAACAATATCGCTTTCAAGTTTGACCACCTGAGGAAGCAAGCCAGCGACCCCCAGCCCCACGAGACTGAAGCAGCCCTCCGGCCATGGAGGGACGCTTGCGATTCCACCCTGAGAGCCTACGTCAAGGACCACTACCCAAGCGGAGTCTGCACTGTAAAGCTGCTCTCTTAATGTGCACACGATATCACTCCACTACGGCCGGTAATGATTTTTATTTGCGTCAGGTTTATGGGAAAGTAATCGACGGCCAGCAGACCATCATAGCTTGTATTGAGGGCCATCAATTTGAGCCTAAGAACTTCTGGTAAGTCCACAGAGGACAGTGAGAGCTCATTATCCTGATGCCGTGTTCAGGCTCTGACGTCTTACTGTGAGAAGTGTTTGTGTTCAACATGTTTCCGTCTCCTTTCCCCAGGAACGGCCGCTGCCGCTCCGAATGGAAGTTCAGCATCTCGCAACCGACAGCGCAGTTGGTCGGCGTGATGAAATTACAGGTGTGTTCCGTCATTGTCAGCTTAGCTTTGAAGATTCGCTTCAGCAGCGAGTCCTTATTTCCTTTCTTTGACCCCCAAGGTTCATTATTACGAGGACGGAAACGTGCAGCTCGTCAGCCACAAAGACGTAGAGGACTCGCTGACGGTGACTGTAAGCGCTTTGGCAGGGTCGTGCTTGTGCTGCTGTTAACTCGAGAGGTTTCTCTGAAGCTACGCACCGTTACGCTGAGTCATAGTTTCATTTCATTCACCTTCAGTCGTCCTGAATTAACTTCATTCACCAAAATCATGTTTTGGCAGAACGAGACTGAGACTGCAAAGGAGCTTGTGAAAATTATTGAGGAAGCAGAGCTTGAATACCAGGTATGTGGGAACACCCCCCCCCCCCAAAATAAAGGGCATTAGAAAGGTAAATGATTTGTAAAACATCAGGGTGGATTTTGTGCGCTCTGAAGCCTGAATGTAAAACACTGAATTAAATGCCCAGTTCGGCTCGCAAGGGTACGAATGCTAACGACAACAAGCTTAAGCTGGCGACTTATCAAATATCACCCTGAACTACGGCCCTGAGTCCTGACTGAGCTCCGCCTTTGTTTTTGTTTTGTAGCGATCAATCATGAAGCGATACAATCATTGTGTTTCCAGGTGGCCATCAGTGAGAACTACCAGACCATGTCCGAGACCACGTTCAAAGCTTTACGCAGACAGCTGCCGGTCACCCGCACCAAGATCGACTGGAACAAGATTCTCAGCTACAAGATAGGCAAGGAGATGCGGAGTGCTTAAAGGGGGGGGGGGGGGGCTGTTGGCGCTCCAACATGCTGAAGACGAGTTGGTGCTCGTGCAAGTATGCGCTGCAGCATCAGGTACTTCATGTCCTTCTAAAAGACATTTGCTAAGGTTTTTATTTTTCACTGCGAGGGGGGTGCCTTCATTTCAAAACGGCATCGGGGCCCCATTCGCTAACGAATATTATTTTTTTTAACAAATAATGCCTTTGGTGAGACTGAACATTTGGGGCGTTCCCTGCCATTTGAATCCTCACATGAAACACACAAGTTGTGATCCCTGAACCGGATTCCTTCAGGGACCCCCTGTCTTTCATGTAGCAGCTAATTTCCCTCTCCCTCTCTCTCTCTCTCTCTCTCTCTCTCTCTCTCTCTCTATATATATATATATATATATATATATATATATATATATATATAGTACGACTGATAATCCTCAAGCGCATCCCTTCTTTCATAGATTTATATTAACAAAGGGAAAATACTGTCACATGTTAACTGACTTGATATTTCAGCTAATATTTGTGCATCCCTCTGGATGCAGAGTTGTATCCAGAGGGATGTGCCAAAGCATACCTTTATTTGCCTCTGGACGTATTTTGTCTTCCGTTTTTTGGTGTGTTTTCTGTTGTATAGAAATATTTTAGGTGATACTCCCTCTAATACCCCACAAGACTGATGAGTACTGTGTCCTCCTTCCAGCTATTTGCCTTCAGTGCTTGCTGTATTTTTTTATATAAACTGTAAGCACATTTATTATTCATGAAATAAACATCTAGTCTTCAGAACGACGGTGATCATTTTTGTATTGCATCATTACGTATTTGTTTGGCTTGTGCAGCAGATTTCACCGTTTAAGTACGTTAAATTTGAGTCGATGCCTGTATTCGTCGCTTTGAGAATCTTTCCTGACACGAACATAATGTAGTACATGAAAAGTACCATGAGGGCAGTATTTATGTAAATTTAGCCGTGATCTAATGAACAGTAGCTTTGGTACCGACCTTGGCTGCACATTTAATATCTCCTAACCACAACAGAAATCCTGCTGGATTGCAATGGATTTGCAATCTTTTTAAATTGCAAATCCATTACTCTCAATATGTCAGGGGGGGCGCCTGTGACCCCGGAGAACATGCTTTATTTTTTGCCGTACTAGATTAAAGTGTAATTGGGTTTTTTTCTTCCCAGGGGGGGCGTAACAAAGAAATTAAGAAGCACTGCTGCAGCCTATTGCAGCTATGAGAGGGGGGGGGGGGGGGTACACCCTGGAAGTGTCGCCAGTGCATCGCGGGTATCTTAAATGAATCATTATCAAAAATAGAACAACAACAATACTTATACTGTTCTCGCCTCATACAGCTAATCATTTTTGCCTTTCTATAGGGGAGGGTTCGCTCAACAATGGCTTGGTGTTTGTTTTACTTTTTTTTTATTAGTTAGATAAAGGCAGCAAGGCTATTTCTCCCAAACTAATTTCTATTTCCATCTATCATTTCAAATTTAAGTACATTTATTTGATGTGGAATCTGATTCATTGGGATTATCTTCTTTAAAACGTTTTAAACGTCTGAAATCATCACCAACATCCAAGATAAAAATAAGGCTTTCTTTCTTTCAACATCATCCTGCGGTCCGTCAAAGATCCAGATTATTCACATTCACTTAATGAAATACTCCACAAATATTAATGCCAGTTCGCTAGTTACAGAAAACACAAATGATGGTGTTGCTTTGAATTTTTGAAATGGGATCCAGAGTTTTGGTAGAATGACCAGTAGGGCCAGTAACCGTTCTTCCTCTTCCTCTTCTTATTACTAAAACATGTTCTTAGCGTTATAAAGTAAACATCTAATCAAAATAAATACAACAGAATATTATGCTGTGACTGAAAATTTGTCAGAAATCACTATATCGACTACTTTATCAAAGACATCAAGACGTTTGGCGTCATCGCCCCCTACAGGAAACAAGTGAGGCTGCACGGTGGTCATATTCATGTGATGGGCAGTTTCCACTGGTCGTCACCAAAGTTGACTTTTTTAACATGTTGAGAAAATCCTAAAGGCTCTGAAATAAATGCTCAGCTTTGATGCGAGTGAACTCAAGGTTAGAACACTACTAGAAACCCTGTTCAGGTTCCCTGGCTGCCTGAGGGGGAGTTTACAGACTAACACTTTTATTTTGAAACTTTCAGCGGAAGTTCCATCATTGTGATTGTGACTTCCGCTATTTAACGCCGGGCATTAGTGACGTCAGAAGTGTGTCTTGCACCGGGCCGCACGGCCAGGTTTGGCATTTTCTAGCGTCGAAAGCGCTTAAAATGAGATAAGAGGAGTTAAAGGAGACCAAACGAATCCGAAGGCTTTGAAAAGGTAAAATGAATTTCCCGATTTATGACATTTTAACCGATTCACGCGCAATATAATATGCTAACGGTAGCTAGGCGCAGCTAGCTCGAGCAGCTTTTGTATTTTCTCCAAATCCCTTTTTTCTGTTTTGTTCTCACGCCGATCCTAAATACCGCTCGTTTTCTGCGAGTGTCCCTTTGTTTCATGTCACGCAAAAAAGACCGATGTGAGAAAGTAATAAGGCCAAAAAAAAAAAGGAACTCCTGTTCGTCAAATGACGATGAATTAACTTGTAGGAATGTTTATGGGATTCTGAGCCGCGAGAGAAATTAGACACCCTCAGGTGAGCTCTTCTGTTGAGCTGCACCCAGGTGTGGCTGGGGGGGGTAATGAGATGCAGTTTAGCATCTAACCGGAAGTGCAATTACGAGACAAATATTCAGGTTAAAAAGATTTTACACTTGTTACGTACACAGATTTGGTGTTAGGAAGATTCTACAATAATAATATACGGTGTCTTAATCCTCCTCCTCTGTTCAGAGATGGTTTCTCCAGAAATGGCTCCTTTAACTCCTCTTTAAGCGTGCGTGCGTGCGTGTGTGTGTGTGTGTGTGTGTGCGTGCGCGTGCGTGGAGCAAATGGCACAAACGACTTTCAGGTGACTTCAACCTTCCTCGGCTGGAGGCCCAGAACTCTTTTCGTTGTTGTTTTTGTCATTAGATGTTATTCTGTCTCTCTCACAGTCCTCAAAAATGCTGAGTCGACCTCTGACCCTGAAGGACAGCGATGGCAGGCGGCAGGGCTTGGGGGCGGCGACAGCGACGCCGCATCCAGCTCGGCCTTCGGCTGACGATGAGGCCGATGGCGGCGCGTCTGAAACAGGTTCGTTTTGATGGATGGAAAGTCCGTTTGAGGACTTCTGTTTCCACGCAGACCAGCTGAGCGAGGGAACTCACTGCCTTTTTGTTGTCCTTCAGGAGTTTTGTCTCCGCCTGTGTCTCCTTGGAGCGTCTCCTCCGCAGCTTCCTCTCCCTCTCACTCTATTGTCTCCTCTCCTCATGAGTCACCCTCTGCTCCCTCTCTCCTCTATCACACTGCAGTCTTAACTTCTCCCGCTCATTCCCCCTCTCCCAGCCCTCCACCACCCCCATGCTGCGGTTCTCAGCAGTTGCCATGGAAACGATATTTGAGTTGGCGAGGGGCGTAACTTGTTTGAGTCCCCTGAGGCCATTGAAGGACTGGACGGCCCCGCCTGGCCTGAACGACCACTGGTTGGTTGGCTCTAATATTAACCCTTATTAATATTCATGAGTATTAGTACATCATAATATTGCACTTAGAGCATTAACTATAACTTTCCTTTCTCCTTGCAGCTATGTGCGTACGCCTACACCCAGGTGAATACAAATATACCCTATTTTAATGTCTTATTTCTTTGTGCGTCATTTTTAATCGGTGTGCGGTTCGTGCCCAGCTTCTCCCACCCGGCGACTTCAGAAGCAGCGGTCCAATCACAGCTCCCGTTGCCTACGCCTCCCCCGGCGACGGTCTCTTCCTTCGCCGTCATCTTCAGCCAATGGACTATCTGCTCTGCTTTCCACGAGCCAATCGACAGCAGGCCCAGAGTTTCTCAGCACAAATGGAGAGGTGGATATTTTTTTTGTCGTTTCCTATTTTTTATTGTCAAGTCATTTTTACTCATAGTTTCCACTGATTGGATCTCTGTGTCCATTTTATGTCAGCGAGCCAAACGCGTCTCACAGATTCGAATCCGGCGGGCATCACCGCGTGAAACGTTGCTCACGCCAATGGGACTGCCAAAGGTCAAAGGGTAGGTCTCGTGGGTGTGGAGGAAATGAACACAGTCATTTACAAACACATTGACCATATTCCAAAATCATCAGTAAACATTTTTTCAGGTTAAAGAAGAAAGAGTTCAGTCTGGAGGAGATTTATACGAACAAGAACTACAATTCCCCCTCAACCAACAGGTAATGGTAACCTTTAAAATGAATAATGCAAATCTCGCTGAATCTCCGGTCTTCTGCCATGTTTTGTTTTTTCACCCCACAGGAGTCTTGAAGCAATATTTGAGGAGCCACGGGAGAAGAATGGAGCGCTACTACTGATTGGACGGCAGAAAAGACGGAGGGTTCTCCTTTTTCCTGACTCAGCCCCGGAAAAGGAAGAGACTGCAAGGTGGGTTGGGAAATGTATTGGGAGCATGATAAAGCGACGGTAGTCTCCTTATTTATGTCCCTCCTTCGTGTTATTTTGTATTTTATTTCTAACTACGCAGTTGTATTCATTATTACTACATAGAGGTAGCACTTCTCTTTTCTTCATCTTGTTCTTCACACTTCTTTTTTTCAAAATGTTTGTCGCCTTCAGGGGCGGGACTTCCTGTTACCATGGTCCCCAGGAAGCGGAAAGCATCTCTCCGTCAGTGCAATGGCAGCGTCCCTCATGGGGACGAGTCGGACGTGGATGTGATGCTGGTGGAGCGACTCAGTGCTCTCGAAGACTTTCTGATACAACGAGGCTTGGATGTGTGATCTGTGACATCACATCCCGTCAGCAAACCAAAGGCCAAATGAACACATGGTTTTTTTTTGCAGTGTATTTGCTGTTTTGTTTTTTACAGTGTTAGATGTGAAACGTGAACCAGATGGATAGAAATATAAATGTACATTTTCTTCGTGATGCTGATCTGCTCGGAAGAAAAGCCCATAAGGGGCAGCTTATATTTTCAAGAGGTTTGTTAACATCAATACTCTATTAGTACTGGGGCAGTACTGAATGAGTACTACGGCAGTATTGTGTGAGTACTGGAGGTCTAAAATATTTGGACCTTTTTAAAATGTAATATATTTCAGCTGGCAAAATGTCTATATTTCGATCAATACAATTTGTGTCTGCAGTTAGGTTTGTTGTTGTTTATTTGTGGACATGAGATTAAAGTATGTATATTTACATTCAGATTGTCTGTGATATCATCATTGGTGTTGAGAATTTGTCAATGGCTGGTTATCAGCTGGTCGAGTTTATGCTGGCCTCACAGCCAGATGGTACTGGGTTCAAGTCGTGTCTGCGTCGGGGTTCTCCTGTTTCCGCCCACCTCCAAAAACATGCAATTTAGGGGAATCGATTACTCCAAATTGTCCTTAGTGTGTGAGTGCGTGCGTCGGTGTGTGCACGGGGGTAATGTTGAAAAGTTTAAAGAGCCCCGGCTTCAAATCCCACCACGGGAATGGGATAGAGAGGGGGTAGCGGGGTAGGCCCAGGGCCGCCTGGGCGGGGTGAAGTGGACCGGTCCAGTTCACCCCGCCCAGGCAAGGCCCCAGGCCTACCCTGCTACCCCCACTCTACCCCACCCCCACAGCGGGACTCGAACCCAGGGCCTCCGACACGGTGGTTGGTAGCAATACCAACCACCCCCCAGTGCGGGGTAGGAAACTCGAGGCATTAACAAAGTCATACTTGTCGGATGATGAGGTGCTATTTCAGACCACAGCGTGTCGCACTGGAGCTGTGCTTTTTCCTTATGTGACGCCATACTGCGTTCTCGGTGGTGCAGCGGGTAGCACACTTGACTCCCAGCCAGAAGGTCCTGGGTTCGAAACCAAGGGGCGCAGCATGTAGTTTTTTTACAAGAATTTGAGGTTTGTTGTTTGGTCCTCGGCAGCTGTGTTGGATCAGTCGTTCTTCGCCTCTGCGCTTTGTGATGATGCTGGAGAGACACTGATTTTGGGTGTGAGAGTTATTATTGCGTGTGGATTTTGGTTCATGGGTTAATGTGGCTTCCAGTGTGTGTGTCTCTAGTTCAGCTTTTCCCAACCGGTGTGCCGCGAGAGATCGTCAGGTGTGCCGTGAGAAATTTTCCAAAAATATATATATATATTTTTTATTTTTTATAATATCACGTAATTAACATTGTCGGGTGTCCGCGCTGTGATAAAGTGTGTGTGCCGCCCGTAGATCGCTCTTCAGACTTTGAAGTGAACGACAACAGCTGGTTTCCGTCATTGTGAGCCAAAAAAAAAAGTCTGTTAAAGTCTAACGTGATTGGTCGAGATGTGTGTGTGGGCGTGTGCGTGCAGGGGGTGGGGGGTGTTTACGCACACGCAGCACAGCGAGCGGACGAAACGAAAGGGAGGCAGGGAGAGAGAGAACTTTAGACCAGAGACAAACGACGCGCCAGAAAGGGTGAGGAAAAAAACGAGCGATAGAAAACGTAGAAATCCGGACACATTTTAATGCGGTTGACACAAAGGTAAAATAAAATAAAGGAAGATCGTATCTTGGGGAGCCGCTTATCCAAAGAAGTGCAGACCCACTGAGCTGGTGGGAGTCCAGGTGTTCAGTCTACCCACGTCTCACACACGGAGATTGAGACTGTATCGTGGCAACATCTGTCCCCTCAGAGAGAATCTTCTCCAGAACAGGACAGATGATAACAGAAAGGAGAAACAGGATCAGCCCCTCCAAGCTGAGCCACCTGGTTTCCTTTGATGCCAATCTTCAGTAAAACAGTAGAACTGTTACCTGATGCTGCTTTATCTTTTGCACTTTTTAATTTATGTTTTCTTGTTGTGTTGTTTGAGATTTAAATGCAGAGATTTGACCTTGTTCTCTGTGAGATGTGTTTGGTTTTGTATTTTATATTATATAATATGTTTATTGTAGCTAGCAGTGCAAAGAGGATTTAAATAAAGACATTTAATAAACATTTGATATATTGCATGTTTTTACATTAGTAGCTAATTTTACACTGCACATGATTTGGTATTAAATTAATTTTGTCAACAACAAAAAAAATCTGAGGAGCCAAAAGAACCGGCTCTCTTAAAAGAGCTGGAATTCCCATCACTACACTGAACTGGAGCAAGATGGTGGTTTAAAGCTAAAGTTTGCTGATTTTCCTTTGGACAGTTTCTGGTTATCTGTTGCCAAGGAGTTCCCTGTTCTAGCCAACAAAGCTATTCTGACATTGCTCCCATTTTCAACCACATATCTGTGTGAGCTGAGCTTCTCAAGCTCGACGGCGATAAAAACTACAAGCAGAGAGAGACTGAGAGCTGATGAGGAAGAGCTTCGTGTGTGTCTTCATTTTGTGTTCATCGAAACAGCCCCAGGTTTCCCACTAAGTATAAATACATAAAAAAAACTATATTATTAATTATATGTATTATAATAAAGGTCATCTAATCTAATATGTACTGTTAGAGTGTAATTTTGTGTCGGAATTTCAGCTAATATTTATGCATCCCTCTGGATGCAGAGTTGTATCCAGAGGGATGTGCCAAAGCATACCTTTATTTGCCTCTGAACGCATTTTGTCTTCCGTTTTTTGGTGTGTTCTCTGTTGTATAGAAATATTTTAGGTGATACTCCCTCTAATACCCCACAAGACTGATGAGTACTGTGTCCTCCTTCCAGCTATTTGCCTTCAGTGCTTGCTGTATTTTTTTATATAAACTGTAAGCACATTTATTATTCATGAAATAAACATCTAGTCTTCAGAACAACGGTGATCATTTTTGTATTGCATCATTACGTATTCGTTTGGCTTGTGCAGCAGATTTCACCGTTTAAGTACGTTAAATTTGAGTCGATGCATGTATTCGTCGCTTTGAGAATCTTTCCTGACACGAACATAATGTAGTACATGAAAAGTACCATGAGGGCAGTATTTATGTAAATTTAGCCGTGATCTAATGAACAGTAGCTTTGGTACCAACCTTGGCTGCACATTTAATATCTCCTAACCACAACAGAAATCCTGCTGGATTGCAATGGATTTGCAATTTTTTTAAATTGCAAATCCATTACTCTCAATATGTCAGGGGGGGCGCCTGTGACCCCGGAGAACATGCTTTATTTTTTGCAGTACTAGATTAAAATGTAATTGGGTTTTTTTCTTCCCAGGGGGGGCGTAACAGAAAGAAATTAAGAAGCACTGCTGCAGCCTATTGCAGCTATGAGAGGGGGGGGGTTACACCCTGGAAGTGTCGCCAGTGCATCGCGGGTATCTTAAATGAATCATTATCAAAAATAGAACAACAACAATACTTATACTGTTCTCGCTTCATACAGCTAATCATTTTTGCCTTTCTATAGGGGAGGGTTCGCTCAACAATGGCTTGGTGTTTGTTTTACTTTTTTTTTATTAGTTAGATAAAGGCAGCAAGGCTATTTCTCCCAAACTAATTTCTATTTCTATCTATCATTTCAAATTTAAGTACATTTATTTGATGTGGAATCTGATTCATTGGGATTATCTTCTTTAAAACGTTTTAAACGTCTGAAATCATCACCAACATCCAAGATAAAAATAAAGCTTTCTTTCTTTCAACATCATCCTGCAGTCCATCAAAGATCCAGATTATTCACATTCACTTAATGAAATACTCCACAAATATTAATGCCAGTTTGCTAGTTACAGAAAACACAAATGATGGCGTTGCTTTGAATTTTTGAAATGGGATCCAGAGTTTTGGTAGAATGACCAGTAGGGCCGGTAACCGTTCTTCCTCTTCCTCTTCTTATTACTAAAACATGTTCTTAGTGTTATAAAGTAAACATCTAATCAAAATAAATACAACAGAATATTATGCTGTGACTGAAAATTTGTCAGAAATCACTATATCGACTACTTTATCAAAGACATCAAGACGTTTGGCGTCATCGCCCCCTACAGGAAACAAGTGAGGCTGCACGGTGGTCATATTCATGTGATGGGCAGTTTCCACTGGTCGTCACCAAAGTTGACTTTTTTAACATGTTGAGAAAATCCTAAAGGCTCTGAAATAAATGCTCAGCTTTGATGCGAGTGAACTCAAGGTTAGAACACTACTAGAAACCCTGTTCAGGTTCCCTCGCTGCCTGAGGGGGAGTCCTAGACTAACACTTTTATTTTGAAACTTTCAGCGGAAGTTCCATCATTGTGATTGTGACTTCCGCTATTTAACGCCGGGCATTAGTGACGTCAGAAGTGTGTCTTGCACCGGGCCGCACGGCCAGGTTTGGCATTTTCTAGCGTCGAAAGCGCTTAGAATGAGATAAGAGGAGTTAAAGGAGACCAAACGAATCCGAAGGCTTTGAAAAGGTAAAATGAATTTCCCGATTTATGACATTTTAACCGATTCACGCGCAATATAATATGCTAACGGTAGCTAGGCGCAGCTAGCTCGAGCAGCTTTTGTATTTTCTCCAAATCCCTTTTTTCTGTTTTGTTCTCACGCCGATCCTAAATACCGCTCGTTTTCTGCGAGTGTCCCTTTGTTTCATGTCACGTAAAAAAGACCGATGTGAGAAAGTAATAAGGCCAAAAAAAAAAAGGAACTCCTGTTCGTCAAATGGCGATGAATTAACTTGTAGGAATGTTTATGGGATTCTGAGCCGCGAGAGAAATTAGACACCCTCAGGTGAGCTCTTTTGTTGAGCTGCACCCAGGTGTGGCTGGGGGGGGTAATGAAATGCAGTTTAGCATCTAACCGGAAGTGCAATTACGAGACAAATATTCAGGTTAAAAAGATTTTACACTTGTTACGTACACAGATTTGGTGTTAGGAAGATTCTACAATAATAATATACGGTGTCTTAATCCTCCTCCTCTGTTCAGAGATGGTTTCTCCAGAAATGGCTTCTTTAACTCCTCTTTAAGCGTGCGTGTGTGTGTGTGTGTGTGTGTGCGTGTGCGTGGAGCAAATGGCACAAACGACTTTCAGGTGACTTCAACCTTCCTCGGCTGGAGGCCCAGAACTCTTTTCGTTGTTGTTTTTGTCATTAGATGTTATTCTGTCTCTCTCACAGTCCTCAAAAATGCTGAGTCGACCTCTGACCCTGAAGGACAGCGATGGCAGGCGGCAGGGCTTGGGGGCGGCGACGGCGACGCTGCATCCAGCTCGGCCTTCGGCTGACGATGAGGCCGATGGCGGCGCGTCTGAAACGGGTTCGTTTTGATGGATGGAAAGTCCGTTTGAGGACTTCTGTTTCCACGCAGACCAGCTGGGCGAGGGAACTCGCTGCCTTTTTGTTGTCCTTCAGGAGTTTTGTCTCCGCCTGTGTCTCCTTGGAGCGTCTCCTCCGCAGCTTCCTCTCCTTCTCACTCTATTGTCTCCTCTCCTCATGAGTCACCCTCTGCTCCCTCTCTCCTCTATCACACTGCAGTCTTAACTTCTCCCGCTCATTCCCCCTCTCCCAGCCCTCCACCTCTCTCACCTCGACCTCCCGCTCCCTCCTTACCTTCCGTTCTTCCTCCTGCTCCTCAGTCTTGCCCCGCCTCCTCTCAGCTCACCGCTCGGAGGTGCGCCGCCTCCTGCGAGGAGCGCTGGCTTCCCTCGGTCATCGTCTGGACTTTCTGGAGAGGAGCATTGGAGCGAGGAAGAGGAGGACCAGGCAAATAGAAGGGAAAGGAGGATCAGGCTGTTCTCCCGGTGAGATCGCCGTTGCCTCCATTATCGCTGGGGACTCACCCGCGCCTCCGCACCGTTCCTCCAGTCTGAGCCAATCACGAGGCGGGGGCAGGAGAGGCGACGCGGAGGAGGGCGACGGATGTGGTGACAAAAGGAGGAGGAAGAACCACAGAGGAAGAGAGATGACTGGAAATGGGGACGAAGATGGAGATGAGTCTGCTGGGGGATAGTCCAGCCAATGGACTATCTGCTCTGCTTTCCACGAGCCAATCGACAGCAGGCCCAGAGTGGATATTTTTTTTGTTTCCTATTTTTTATTGTCAAGTCATTTTTACTCATAGTTTCCACTGATTGGATCTCTGTGTCCATTTTATGTCAGCGAGCCAAACGCGTCTCACAGATTTGAATCCGGCGGGCATCACCGCGTGAAACGTTGCTCACGCCAATGGGACTGCCAAAGGTCAAAGGGTAGGTCTCGTGGGTGTGGAGGAAATGAACACAGTCATTTACAAACACGTTGACCATATTCCAAAATCATCGGTAAACATTTTTTCAGGTTAAAGAAGAAAGTTCAGTCTGGAGGAGATTTATACGAACAAGAACTACAATTCCCCCTCAACCAACAGGTAATGGTAACCTTTAAAATGAATAATGCAAATCTCGCTGAATCTCCAGTCTTCTACCATGTTTTGTTTTTCACCCCAAAGGAGTCTTGAAGCAATATTTGAGGAGCCACGGGAGAAGAATGGAGCGCTACTCCTGATTGGACGGCAGAAAAGACAGAGGGTTCTCCTTTTTCCTGACTTCACTCAGCCCCGGAAAAGGAAGAGACTGCAAGGTGGGTTGGGAAATGTATTGAGAGCATGATAAAGCGACGGTAGTCTCCTTATTTATGTCCCTCCTTCGTGTTATTTTGTATTTTATTTCTAACTACGCAGTTGTATTCATTATTACTACATAGAGGTAGCACTTCTCTTTTCATCATCTTGTTCTTCACACTTCTTTTTTCAAAATGTTTGTCGCCTTCAGGGGCGGGACTTCCTGTTACCATGGTCCCCAGGAAGCGGAAAGCATCTCTCCGTCAGTGCAATGGCAGCGTCCCTCATGGGGACGAGTCAGACGTGGATGTGATGCTGGTGGAGCGACTCAGTGCTCTCGAAGACTTTCTGATACAACGAGGCTTGGATGTGTGATCTGTGACATCACATGTTTTTTTTTTTGCAGTGTATTTGCTGTTTTATTTTTTACAGTGTTGGATGTGAAACGTGAACCAGATGGATAGAAATATAAATGTACATTTTCTTCGTGTTGCTGATCTGATCTGCTCGGAAGAAAAGCCCATAAGGGGCAGCTTATATTTTCAAGAGGTTTGTTAACATCAATACTCTATTGTAGTACTCTATTAGTACTGGGGCAGTATTGTGTGAGTACTGGAGATCTAAAATATTTGGACCTTTTTAAAATGTAATATATTTCAGCTGGCAAAATGTCTATATTTGGATCAATACAATTTGTGTCTGCAGTTAGGTTTGTTGTTTATTTGTGGACATGAGATTAAAGTATGTATATTTACATTCAGATTGTCTGTGATCTCATCATTGGTGTTGGGAATTTGTTAATGACCGGTTATCAGCTGGTCGAGTTTATGCTGGCCTCACAGCCAGATGGTACTGGGTTCAAATCGTGTCTGCGTCGGGGTTCTCCTGTTTCCGCCCACCTCCAAAAACATGCAATTTAGGGGAATCGATTACTCCAAATTGTCCTTAGTGTGTGAGTGCGTGCGTCGGTGTGTGCACGGGGGTGGGGGAATAGTTGGTAGTAATGTTGAAAAGTTTAAAGAGCCCCGGCTTCAAATCCCACCACGGGAATGGGATGGAGAGGGGGTAGCGGGGTAGGCCCAGGGCCGCCTGGGCGGGGTGAAGTGGACCGGTCCAGTTCACCCCGCCCAGGCAAGGCCCCAGGCCTACCCTGCTACCCCCACTCTACCCCACCCCCACAGCGGGACTCGAACCCAGGGCCTCCGACACGGTGGTTGGTAGCAATACCAACCACCCCCCAGTGCGGGGTAGGAAACTCGAGGCATTTACAAAGTCATACTTGTCGGATGATGAGGTGCTATTTCAGACCACAGCGTGTCGCACTGGAGCTGTGCTTTTTCCTTATGCGGCGTTGTACTGCGTTCTCGGTGGTGCAGCGGGTAGCACACTTGACTCCCAGCCAGAAGGTCCTGGGTTCGAAACCAAGGGGCGCAGCATGTAGTTTTTTTACAAGAATTTGAGGTTTGTTGTTTGGTCCTCGGCAGCTGTGTTGGATCAGTCGTTCTTCGCCTCTGCGCTTTGTGATGATGCTGGAGAGACACTGATTTTGGGTGTGAGAGTTATTATTGCGTGTGGATTTTGGTTCATGG